>NC_073255.2:129828939-130131969 GCF_029289425.2 Pan paniscus
CACTGTCATCTGCATACTCATGGATTTATCTACACAGCCATCTGTAGAAATATGGAAATGTCCTCACCGCTATCTCTATACACATGGAAATACCTACACCGCTATCTGTATAAACATGGAAATATCTACGCCGCTATCTGCATAAACTTGGAAATATCTACACCGCGATCTGTATTAACATGGAAATATCTCCATCGCTATCTGTATAAACATGGAAATATCTACACCGCTATCTGTATAAACACGGAAACATCTACACCGCTATCTGTATAAACATGGAAATATCTACACCGTTATGTGTATAAACATGGAAATATCTACACCGCTATCTGTATAAACATGGAAATAACTACATCGCTATATGTAGAAACATGGAAATACCTCCACTGCTATCTTTATAAACATGGAAATATCTTCAACACTATCTGTGTAAAGATGGAAATATCTTCCCAGCTATCTGTGTAAACATGGAAATATGTACACTGTTATCCGTGTAAAGATGGAAATATCTACATCGCAATCTGGGCAATTATGGAAATATCTACACCGCTATCTCTGAAAACATGGAAATAACTACACAGCTATCTGTATAAACATGGAAATATCTACACCGCTATCTGTATAAACATGGAAATATCTGCACTGCGATCTGTATAAACATGGAAATATCTACACCGCTATCTGTATAAACATGGAAATATGTACACCGCCATCTGTATAAACATGGAAATATCTACACCGCCATCTGTATAAACATGGAAATATCTACACCGCCATCAGTATAAACATGGAAATATCTTCACCGCCATGGGTATAAACATAGAAATATCTATACTGCCATCTGTAGAAAGATGAAACTATCGACACCGCAATCTGTATAAACATGGAAATATCTACACCTCTACCTGTATAAACGTGGAAATATCTACACCGCTATCCGTATAAATATGGAAATATCAACACTGTTATCTCTATAAACATGGAAATGACTACACCGCTATCTGTATAAACATGGAAATATGTACATGGCTATCTCTTTACACAAGGAAACATCTACACCGACATCTGTATAAACATGGAAATACGTCCACAGTCATCTGTATAAACATGGAACTATCTACAGCAATATTGGTATAAACATGGAACTGTCTACACGGCCATCTGTATAAACATGGAAATATCTACACAGCCATCTCTATGATCATGGAAATAACTACACCGCTATCTGTATAAATATGGAAATAGCCCCACCGCTATCTGTATAAACTTGGAAATATCTACACCGCCATCTATAAAAACATGGAAATATCTACACAGACATCTGTATAAACATGAAAATATCTACACCTACCTGTTTATAAACATGGAAATATCTACACTGTCATCTGCATACTCATAGAAATATCTACACAGCCATCTGTATAAACATGGAAGTGTCCACAACACTATCTCTATAAACATGGAAATACCTACACCGCTCTCTGTATAAACATGGAAATATCTACGTCGCTCTCTGTATAAACTTGAATATAACTACACCGCCATCTGTATTAACATGGAAATATGTACACAGCTATCTGTGTAAACATGAAATATTTACAATGCTATCTGTGTAAAGATGGAAATATTTACACTGCAATGAGAGCAAATATGGAAATATCTACACCGCTATCCCTGTAATCTTGGAAATATCTACACAGCCATCTGTGTAAACATGGAAATATCTACACCGCTATCTCTATAAACATGGAAATACCTACACCTCTATCTGTATAAACATGGAAATATCTACACCGTTATCTGTATAAACGTGGAAATATCTACACGGCTATCTGTATAAACCTGGAAATATCTACACCGCTATCGGTATAAATAAGGAAATAACTACACCGCAATCTGTATAAACGTGGAAATATCTACATCGCTATCTGTATAAATATGGAAATATCTACACCGTTCTCTCTATAAACATGGAAATACCTTCACAGCCATCTGAAAAAACATGCAAATATCTACACAGTCATCTGTATAAACATGGAAATAACTACACCACCATCTCTATAAACTTGGAAATATCTATACTGCCATCTGCATACAGATGGAAATATCTACACAGCCATCAGTATAAACATGCAAAAAGCTACACCGCTGTCTCTATAAACATGGAAATAGCTACAACGCTATCTGAATAAACATGAAAATATCTACACCGCAATCTCTATAAACTTGGAAATATCTACACCGCCATCTGTATAAACATGGAAATATCTACACCACTACCAGTATAAACATGGAATTATCTACATTGCCATCTGTATTAACACAGAAATATCTACACCGCGAGCTGTATAAACATGGAAATGTCTACACCGCTAACTGTATAAACATGGAAATACCAACACCACTATCTGTATAAACATGGAAATATCTACACCGCTATCTGTATAAACATGGAAATATGTACACCAATATCTCTATAAACATGGCAATAGCTACTCCGCCATTTCTATCAACATGGAAATATATACACCGCTATCTCTATAAACATAGAAATATCTACACTGATATCTGTATAAATATGGAAATAACTACAGTGCAATCTGTACAAACATGGAAATATCTACACCGCGAGCTGTATAAATATGGAAATATCTACAGCACGATCTGCATAAACATTTAAATATCTACATCGCTATCTTTATAATCATAGAAATATCTACACCGCTAACTCTATATACATGGAAATATGTACACCGCAATCTGTATAAATATGGAATTATCTATAACACTATCTGTTTAAACATGGAAATATCTACACAGCTATCTGTGTAAACATGGAAATATGTACAACGCTATCTGTGTAAAGATGGAAATATCTACACCACTATTTGTATAAACATGGAAATATCTACACCGCAGTCTCTGTAAACATGGAAATATGTACACCACTATCTGTATAAACATGGAAATATCTACACCGCTATCTGTATAAACATGGAAATATCTACACCACGATCTGCATAAACATTTTAATATCTACACCGCTATCTGTATAAATATGGAAATATCCCCACCGCTATCTATATAAACATGTTAATCTATACACCGCTATCTGTATAAACAGGGAAATATCTACACCGCTATCTGTGAAAAGATGGAAATATCTACACCACAATCTGTGCAAAGATGGAAATATCTACACGACTATCTGTGTAAACCTGGAAATATCTACACCGCAATCTGTGCAAGATGGAAATAGCTACACCGCTCTCTGTTTAAATATGTTAATACCTACACCGCTATCTGTATAAACATGGAAATATCTACACCGCTATCTGTATAAACATGGAAATATCTACGCCGACATCTGTATAAACAGGGAAATATCTGCACCTACATCTCAATAAACATGGAAATATCTACACCGCTATCTGTATAAATATGGAAATATCTACACTGCTATCTCAATAAACATGGAAATATCTCCACCGCTATCTGTATAAAAATGGAAATATCTGTACCACTATCTGTAAAACCTGGAAATATATACACCGCAGTCTGTATAAACATGGATATATCTCCACCGCTATCTGTATAAACATGGAAATATCTCCACCACTATCTCTATAAACATGGAAATGTCTTCACCCCTATCTGTGTAAACATGGAAATACCTTCATGGCTATCTCTATAAACATGGAAATATCTACACAGACATCTGTATAAACATGGAAATACCTACACAGTCATCTGTATAAACATGGAAATATCTACACAGTCATCTGTATAAACATGTAAATAACTACACCGCTATGTGTATAAAATGGAAATATCTAAATGGTTATCTGTATAAACATGGAAATAGCCACACCACTGTCTGTGTAAACATGGAAATACCTTCACCGTTATCTGTATAAACAAGGAAATATCTACAGAGCTATCTGTATAAACATTGAAATATCTCCAACGATATCTGTATAAACATGGAAATATCTACACCAATATCTGTTTAAACATGGAAATATCTACACCGCTATCTACATGAACATGGAAATATCTACACCGCTTTCTGTATAAACATGGAAATATCCCCACCGCTATCTCTATAAACCTGGAAATATCTACACTGCTATCTGTATAAACATGGAAATATTTACACCATTATCTGTATAAACATGGAAATATTTACACCGCTATCTGAATAAACGTGGATATATCTACACCGCTATCTCTATAAACATGGAAATATATACACCGCAATGAGTATAAACATAGAAATATCTTCACCGCTGTCTGTATAAACATGGAAATATCTACACCGCTATCTCTATACACGTTGAAATATTTACACCGCTATATGTATAAATGCGGGAATATCTACATCGCTAACTGTATAAACGTGGAAATATCTACACTGCTATCTCTGTAAACGTGGTAATATCTACCCCAATTTCCATATAAACATGGAAATATCTACACCGCTATCTCTGTAAATGTGTAAACATTTAAACCGTTATCTGTGTAAACATGGAAATATTTACACTGCTATCTCTATGAACATGGAAATATTTACAACGCTATCTGTATAAACACGGAAGTATCTCCACTGATATCAATATAAACATGGAAATATCTACACCGCTATCTGTATAAACATGGAAATACCAACACCGCTATCTGTATAAACATGGAAGTATCTCCCCTGCTATCTGTATAAACATGGAAATATCTACATCACTATCTGTATAAACCTGGAAATATCTCTACCGCTATCTCTATAAACATGGAAATATCTACACCACTGTCTGTATAAACCTGAAAATATCTACTCCGCTATCTCTATAAACATAGAAATATCTACACCGCTGTCTGTATAAATATGGAAATATCTACAGCAACATCTGTATAAACATGCAAATATCTACACCGCTGTCTCTATAAACATGGAAATATCTACAATGCTATGTGTATAAACATGGAAATATCTACACCGCTGTATCTATAAACATGCAAATATCTACACCGTTGTCTACATAAACTTGGAAATCTCTACACGGCTATCTCTATAAGTGTGGAAATATCTACACCGCTTTCTCTATAAACATGAAAATATCTACACCACTATCTCTATAAACATGGGAATATCTACACCGCTATCTGTATAAACGTGGAAATATCTACACTGCTATCTCTGTAAACGTGGAAATATCTACTCCAATTTCTGTATAAACATGGAAATATCTACACCGCTATCTCTGTAAATGTGTAAACATTTAAACAGTTATCTGTGTAAACATGGAAATATTTACAATGCTATCTCTATGAACATGGAAATATTTACAATGCTATCTGTATTAACATGGAAGTATCTCCACTGCTATCTGTATAAATATGGAAATATCTACACCGCTATCTGTATAAACATGGAAATACCAACACCGCTATCTGTATAAACATGGAAGTATCTCCAATGCTATCTGTATAAACATGCAAATAGCTACACCACTATCTGTATAAACATGGAAATAACTACACCGCTATCTGTATAAACATGGAAATATCTACACCGCTATCTTTATAAACGTGGGAATATCTACACCTCTATCTGTATAAACATGGAATTATCTACAACACTATCCGTGAAAACATGGATATATCTGCACAGCTATCTGTGTAAATATGGAAATCTGTACACCACCATCCGTGTAAAGGTGGAAATATCTACACCGCACTCTGTGCAATTATGGAAATATCCACACAGCTATCTGTATAAACATGGAAATATCTACACCGCTATCTGTATAAACTTGTAAATATCTACAGCGCTATCTGCATAAATATGGAAATATCTACACCGCTATCTCTATAAACTTGGAAATGTCTACACCGTTATCTGCATAAAGTTGGAAATAACTACTTGGCTATCTCTATAAACATGAAATTATCTACACCGCCATCTGTATAAAGACGGGAATACCTTCACAGTCATCTGTATAAACACGGAAATATCTACACCACTATCTGTATAAACATGGAAATATCTACACTGCCATCAGGATAATCATGGAAATATCTACACAGCCGTCTCTATAAACATGGAAATATCTACACCTCCATCTGTATAAACATGGAAATATCTACACCGCTATCTGTGAAAAGATGGAAATATCTACACCACAATCTGTGCAAAGATGGAAATATCTACACGACTATCTGTGTAAACCTGGAAATATCTACACCGCAATCTGTGCAAAGATGGAAATAGCTACACGGCTCTCTGTGTAAACATGGAAATACCTTCACCGTTATCTGTATAAACAAGGAAATATCTACAGAGCTGTCTGTATAAATTTTGAAATATCTCCAACGATATCTGTATAAACATGGAAATACCTACACCGATATCTGTTTAAACATGGAAATATCTACACCGCTATCTACATGAACATGGAAATATCTACACCGTTTTCTGTATAAACATGGAAATATCCACACCACTATCTCTATAAACATGGAAATATCCACACCGCTATCTTTATAAACATGGAAATATTTACACCGCTATCTGTATAAACATGGAAATATTTACACCGCTATCTGTATAAACGTGGATATATCTACACCGCTATCTCTATAAACATGGAAATATCTACGCCACTGTCTGTATAAACCTGAAAATATCTACACCGCTATCTCTATAAACATAGAAATATCTACACCGCTGTCTGTATAAACATGGAAATATCTACAGCGATGTCTGTATAAACATGCAAATATCTACACCGCTGTCTCTATAAACATGGAAATATCTACACTGCTATGTGTATAAACATGGAAATATCTTCACCGCTGTCTCTAAAAATATGGAAATACATACACCGCTGTATCTATAAACATGCAAATATCAACACCGTTGTCTACATAAACTTGGAAATCTCTACACGGCTATCTCTATAAATGTGGAAATATCTACGCCGCTGTCTCTATAAACATGGAAATATCTACACCGCTATCTCTATAAACGTGGAAATATCTACACCGGTGTCTCTGTAAACATGGAAATATCTACACCGCTATATGTATAAACTTGGAAATATCTACACCGCTATCTCTATAAACGTGGGAATATCTACACTGCTACTTGTATAAACGTGGAAATATCTACACTGCTATCTCTGTAAACGTGGAAATATCTACTCCAATTTCTGTATAAACATGGAAATATCTACACCGCTATCTCTGTAAATGTGTAAACATTTAAACCGTTATCTGTGTAAACATGGAAATATTTACACTGCTATCTCTATGAACATGGAAATATTTACAACGCTATCTGTATAAACATGGAAGTAACTCCAGTGCTATCTGTATAAACGTGGAAATATCTACACCGCTATCTGTATAAACATGGAAATACCAACACCGCTATCTGCATAAACATGGAACTATCTCCACTGCTATCTGTATAAACATGGAAATAGCAACACCGCTATCTGTATAAACATGGAAATATCTACACTGCCATCAGGATAATCATGGAAATATCAACACAGCCGTCTCTATAAACTTGGAAATATCTACACCTCCATCTGTATAAACATGGAAATATCTACACCGCTATCTGTGAAAAGATGGAAATATCTACACCACAATCTGTGCAAAGATGGAAATGTCTACACGACTATCTGTGTAAACCTGCAAATATCTACACCGCAATCTGTGCAAAGATGGAAATAGCTACACCGCAATCTATGTAAACAAGGAAATATCTACACCACTATCTGTATAAACATGGAAATATCTACACCGCTATCTGTATAAACATGGAAATATCTCCACCGCTCTCTCTATAAACATGGAAATATCTACACCGCTATCTTTATAAACATGGGAATATCTACACCACTATCTGTATGAACATGGAATTATCTACAACACTATCTGTGAAAACATGGAAATATCTACACAGCTATCTGTGTAAACATGGAAATCTGTACACCACCATCCGTGTAAAGATGGAAATATCTACACCGCACTCTGTGCAATTATGGAAATATCTACACCGCTATCTGTATAAACATGGAAATATCTACACCGCTATCTGTGTAAACATGGAAATATCTACACCACTATCTGTATAAACCTGGAAATATCTCCACCGCTATCTCTATAAACATGGAAATATCTACACCGCTATCTTTATAAACATGGGAATATATACACCTCTATCTGTATAAACATGGAATTATCTAAAACACTATCTGTGTAAACATGGAAATATCTACACAGCTATCTGTGTAAACATGGAAATCTGTACACCACCATCCGTGTAAAGTTGGAAATATCTACACCGCAATCTGTGCAATTATGGAAATATCTACACCGCTATCTGTATAAACATGGAAATATCTTCACCGCTACCTGTATAAACATGGAAATATCTACAGCGCTATCTGCATAAATATGGAAATATGTACACCGCTATCTCTATAAACTTGGAAATGTCTACACCGTTATCTGCATAAACTTGGAAATATCTACTTGGCTATCTCTATAAACATGGAATTATCTACAACGCCATCTGTATAAACACGGAAATGCCTTCACAGTCATCTGTATAAACACGGAAATATCTACACCACTATCTGTATAAACATGGAAATATCTACACTGCCATCAGGATAATCATGGAAATATCAACACAGCCGTCTCTATAAACTTGGAAATATCTACACCTCCATCTGTATAAACATGGAAATATCTACACCGCTATCTGTGAAAAGATGGAAATATCTACACCGCAATCTGTGCAAAGATGGAAATGTCTACACGACTATCTGTGTAAACCTGCAAATATCTACACCGCAATCTGTGCAAAGATGGAAATAGCTACACCGCAATCTATGTAAACAAAGAAATATCTACACCACTATCTGTATAAACATGGAAATATCTACACCGCTATCTGTATAAACATGGAAATATCTCCACCGCTCTCTCTATAAACATGGAAATATCTACACCGCTATCTTTATAAACATGGGAATATCTACACCACTATCTGTATGAACATGGAATTATCTACAACACTATCTGTGAAAACATGGAAATATCTACACAGCTATCTGTGTAAACATGGAAATCTGTACACCACCATCCGTGTAAAGATGGAAATATCTACACCGCACTCTGTGCAATTATGGAAATATCTACACCGCTATCTGTATAAACATGGAAATATCTACACCGCTATCTGTGTAAACATGGAAATATCTACACCACTATCTGTATAAACCTGGAAATATCTCCACCGCTATCTCTATAAACATGGAAATATCTACACCGCTATCTTTATAAACATGGGAATATATACACCTCTATCTGTATAAACATGGAATTATCTAAAACACTATCTGTGTAAACATGGAAATATCTACACAGCTATCTGTGTAAACATGGAAATCTGTACACCACCATCCGTGTAAAGTTGGAAATATCTACACCGCAATCTGTGCAATTATGGAAATATCTACACCGCTATCTGTATAAACATGGAAATATCTTCACCGCTACCTGTATAAACATGGAAATATCTACAGCGCTATCTGCATAAATATGGAAATATGTACACCGCTATCTCTATAAACTTGGAAATGTCTACACCGTTATCTGCATAAACTTGGAAATATCTACTTGGCTATCTCTATAAACATGGAATTATCTACAACGCCATCTGTATAAACACGGAAATGCCTTCACAGTCATCTGTATAAACACGGAAATATCTACACCACTATCTGTATAAACATGGAAATATCTACACTGCCATCAGGATAATCATGGAAATATCTACAGAGCCGTCTCTATAAACATGTAAATATCTACACCTCCATCTGTATAAACATGGAAATATCTACACCGCTTTCTGTGAAAAGATGGAAATATCTACACCGCAATCTGTGCAAAGATGTTAATGTCTACACGACTATCTGTGTAAACCTGCAAATATCTACACCGCAATCTGTGCAAAGATGGAAATAGCTACACCGCAATCTGTGTAAACAAGGAAATATCTACACCGCTATCTGTATAAACATGGAAATATCTACACCGCTATCTGTATAAACATGGAAATATCTACATCGCTATCTGTATAAACCTGGAAATATCTCCACCGCTATATCTATAAACATGGAAATTTCTACACCGCTATCTTTATAAACATGGGAATATCTACACCTCTATCTGTATAAACATGGAATTATCTACAACACTATCTGTGAAAACATGGAAATATCTACACAGATATCTGTGTAAACATGGAAATCTGTACACCACCATCCGTTTAAATATGGAAATATCTAAACCGCACTCTGTGCAATTATGGAAATATCTACACCGCTATCTGTGAAAAGATGGAAGTATCTACACCGCAATCTGTGCAAAGATGGAACTATCTACACGACTATCTGTGTAAACCTGGAAATATCTACACCGCAATCTGTGCAAAGATGGAAATAGCTTCACGGCTCTCTGTGTAAACATGGAAATATCTACACCGCTGTCTGCATAAACATGGAAATATCTACACCGCTATCTGTATAAACATGGAAAATCTACGCCGCCATCTGTATAAACAGGGAAATATCTACACATACATCTGAATAAACATGGAAATATCTACACCGCTATCTGTATAAATATGGAAATATCTACACCGCTCTCTCTATGAACATGGAAATATCTCCACCGCTAACTGTATAAAAATGGAAACATCTGTACCGCTATCTGTAAAACCTGGAAATATATACACCGCAGTCTGTATAAACATGGATATATCTCCAACGCTATCTGTATAAACATGGAAATATCTCCACCACTATCTCTATAAACATGGAAATGTCTACACCCCTATCTGTGTAAACATGGAAATATCTTCATGGCTATCTCTATAAACATGGAAATATCTACACAGACATCTGTATAAACATGGAAATACCTACACAGTCATCTGTATAAACATGGAAATATCTACACGGTCATCTGTATAAACATGGAAATATCTACAAAGCCATCTGTATAAACATGGAAATATCTACACAGCCATCTCTATAAACATTGAAATATCTACACTGCTATCTGTATAAACATGGAAATAGCCACACTACTGTCTGTGTAAACATGGAAATAACTTCACCATTATCTGTATAAACAAGGAAATATCTACAGAGCTATCTGTATAAACATTGAAATATCTCCAACGATATCTGTATAAACATGGAAATAACTACACCGATATCTGTTTAAACATGGAAATATCTACACCGCTACCTCCATGAACATGGAAATATCTGCCCTGCTTTCTGTATAAACATGGAAATATCCCCACCGCTATCTCTATAAACATGGACATATCTACACCGCTATCTGTATAAATATGGAAATATTTACACCACTATCTGTATAAACATGGAAATATTTCCACCGCTATCTGTATAAACGTGGATATATCTACACCGCTATCTCTATAAAGATGGAAATATCTACACCACTGTCTGTATAAACCTGAAAATATCTACACCGCTATCTCTATAAACATAGAAATATCTACACCGCTGTCTGTATAAACATGGAAATATCTACAGCAATATCTGTAGAAACATGCAAATATCTACACCGCTGTCTCTATAAACATGGAAATATCTACACTGCTATGTGTATAAACATGGAAATAACTACACCGCTGTTTCAAAAAACATGGAAATATCTACACCGCTGTATCTATAAACATGCAAAAATCTACACTGTTGTCTACATAAACTTGGAAATCTCTACACGGCTATCTCTATAAATGTGGAAATATCTACACCGCTGTCTCTGTAAACATGGAAATATCTACACCGCTATCTCTATAAATGTGGAAATATCTACACCGGTGTCTCTGTAAACATGGAAATATCTACACCGCTATATGTATAAACTTGAAAATATCTACACCGCTATCTCTATAAACATGGGAATATCCACACCGCTATCTTTATAAACGTGGAAATAACTACACTGCTATCTCTGTAAACGTGGAAATATTTACTCCAATTTCTGTATAAACATGGAAATACCTACACCGCTATCTCTGTAAATGTGTAAACATTTAAACCGTTAAATGTGTAAACATGGAAATATTTACACTGCTATCTCTATAAACATGGAAATATTTACAACGCTATCTGTATAAACATGGAAGTATCTCCACTGCTATCTGTATAAACATGGGAATATCTACCCCGCTATCTGTATAAACATGGAAATACCAACACCGCTATCTGTATAAACATGGAAGTATCTCCACTGCTATCTGTGTAAACATGGAAATAGCTACACCACTATCTGTATAAACATGGAAATATCTACACCGCTATCTGTATAAACATGGAAATATCTACACCGCTATCTGTATAAACATGGAAATATCTACATCACTATCTGTATAAACCTGGAAATATCTCCATCGCTATCTCTATAAACATGGAAATATCTACACCGCTATATTTATAAACATGGAAATATCTACACCTCTATCTGTATAAACATGGAATTATCTACAACACTATCTGTGTAAACATGGAAATATCTACACAGCTATCTGTGTAAACATGGAAATCTGTACACCACCATCCATGTAAAGATGGAAATATCTACACCGCAGTCTCTGCAATTAAGGAAATATCTACACCGCTATCTGTAAAAACATGGAAATATCTACACCGCTATCTGTATAAACATGGAAATATCTACAGCGCTATCTGCATAAATATGGAAATATCTACACCGCTATCTCTATAAACTTGGAAATGTCTACACCGTTATCTGCATAAACTTGGAAATATCTATTGGCTCTCACTATAAACATGGAATTATCTACACCGCCATCTGTATAAACACGGAAATACCTTCACAGTCATCTGTATAAACACGGAAATATCTACACCACTATCTGTATAAACATGGAAATATCTACACTGCCATCAGGATAATCATGGAAATATCTACACAGCCGTCTCTATAAACATGGAAATATCTACACCTCCATCTGTATAAACATGGAAATATCTACACCGCTATCTGTGAAAAGATGGAAGTATCTACTCCGCAATCTGTGCAAAGATGGAAATATCTACACGACTATCTGTGTAAACCTGGAAATATCTACACCGCAATCTGTGCAAAGATGGAAATAGCTTCACGGCTCTCTGTGTAAACATGGAAATATCTACACTGCTGTCTGTATAAACATGGAAATATCTACACCGCTATCTGTGTAAACATGGAAAATCTACGCCGCCATCTGTATAAACAGGGAAATATCTACACCTACATCTGAATAAACATGGAAATATCTACACCGCTATCTGTATAAATATGGAAATATCTACACCGCTATCTCTATGAACATGGAAATATCTCCACCGCTATCTGTATAAAAATGGAAATATCTGTACCGCTATCTGTAAAACCTGGAAATATATACACCGCAGTCTGTATAAACATGGATATATCTCCAACGCTATCTGTATAAACATGGAAATATCTCCACCACTATCTCTATAAACATGGAAATGTCTACACCCCTATCTGTGTAAACATGGAAATATCTTCATGGCTATCTCTATAAACATGGAAATATCTACACAGACATCTGTAGAAACATGGAAATACCTACACAGTCATCTGTATAAACATGGAAATATCTACACAGTCATCTGTATAAACATGGAAATATCTACAAAGCCATCTGTATAAACATGGAAATAACTACACAGCCATCTCTATAAACATGGAAATATCTACACTGCTATCTGTATAAACATGGAAATAGCCACACTACTGTCTGTGTAAACATGGAAATAACTTCACCATTATCTGTATAAACAAGGAAATATCTACAGAGCTATCTGTATAAACATTGAAATATCTCCAACGATATCTCTATAAACATGGAAATAACTACACCGATATCTGTTTAAACATGGAAATATCTACACCGCTACCTACATGAACATGGAAATATCTACCCTGCTTTCTGTATAAACATGGAAATATCCCCACCGCTATCTCTATAAACATGGAAATATCTACACTGCTATCTGTATAAACATGGAAATAGTCACACCACTGTCTGTGTAAACGTGGAAATACCTTCACCATTATCTGTATAAACAAGGAAATATCTACAGAGCTATCTGTATAAACATTGAAAAATCTCCAACGATATCTGTATAAACATGGAAATAACTACACCGATATCTGTATAAACATGGAAATATCTACACCGATATCTGTTTAAACATGGAAATATCTACACCGCTATCTACATAAACATGGAAATAACTACACCGCTTTTTGTATAAACATGGAAATATCCCCACCGCTATCTCTATAAACATGGAAATATCTACACCGCTATCTGTATAAACATGGAAATATTTACACCACTATCTGTATAAACATGGTAATATTTACACCGCTATCTGTGTAAACGTGGATATATCTACACGGCTATCTCTATAAACATGGAAATATCTACACCACTGTCTGTATAAACCTGAAAATATTTACACCGCTATCTCTATAAACATAGAAATAACTACACATCTGTCTGTATAAACATGGAAATATCTACAGCGATATCTGCATAATCATGCAAATATCTACACCGCTGTCTCTATAAACATGGAAATATCTACACTGCTATGTGTATAAACATGGAAATATCTACACCGCTGTCTCTAAAATCATGGAAATATCTATACCGCTGTATCTATAAACATGCAAATATCTACACCATTGTCTCCATAAACTTGGAAATCTCTACACGGCTCTCTCTATAAATGTGGAAATATCTACACCGCTGTCTCTATAAACATGGAAATATCTACACCGCTATCTCTATAAACGTGGAAATATCTACACCGGTGTCTCTGAAAACATGGAAATATCTACACCGCTATATGTATAAACTTGGAAATATCTACACCGCTATCTCTATAAACGTGGAAATATATACACCGCTATGAGTATAAACGTAGAAATATCTTCACCGCTGTCTGTATAAACATGGAAATATCTACACCGCTATCTCTATAAACGTGGAAATATTTACTCCGCTATATGTATAAACGCGGGAATATCTACATCGCTAACTGTATAAACGTGGAAATATCTACACTGCTATCTCTGTAAACGTGGAAATATCTACTCCAATTTCCGCATAAACATGGAAATATCTACACCGCTATCTCTGTAATTGTCTAAACATTTAAACCGTTATCTGTGTAAACATGGAAATATTTACACTGCTATCTCTATGAACATGGAAATATTTACAACGCTATCTGTTTAAACACGGAAGTATCTCCACTGATATCTGTATAAACATGGAAATATCTACACCGCTATCTGTATAAACACGGAATTACCAACACCGCTATCTGTATAAACATGGAAGTATCTCCACTGCTATCTGTATAAACATGGAAATATCTACACCGCTATCTGTGCAAACATGGAAATATCTACACCACTATCTCTATAAACATGGAAATATCTACACCGCTATCTGTATAAACAAGGAAATATCTACAACACTATTTGTATAAACCTGGAAATAACTCCACCGCTATCTCTATAAACATGGAAATATCTACACCGCTATCTTTATAAACATGGGAATATCTACACCTCTATCTGTATAAACATGGAATTATCTAAAACACTATCTGTGTAAACATGGAAATATCTACTCAGCTATCTGTGTAAACATGGAAATCTGTACACCACAATCCGTGCAAAGATGGAAATATCTACACCGCAATCTGTGCAATTATGGAAATATCTTCACCGCTATCTGTATAAACATGGAAATATCTACACCGCTATCTGTATAAACATGGAAATATCTAAACCGCTATCTGTATAAACATGGAAATACCAACACCGCTATCTGTAAAAACATGGAAGTATCTCCATCGCTATCTCTATAAACATGGAAATATCTACACCGCTATATTTATAAACATGGAAATATCTACACCTCTATCTGTATAAACATGGAATTAACTACAACACTATCTGTGTAAACATGGAAATATCTACACAGCTATCTGTGTAAACATGGAAATCTGTACACCACCATCCGTGTAAAGATGGAAATTTCTACACCACAATCTGTGCAATTATGGAAATATCTACACCGCTATCTGTAAAAACATGGAAATATCTACACCGCTATCTGTATAAACATGGAAATATCTACAGCGCTATCTGCATAAATATGGAAATATCTACACCGCTATCTCTATAAACTTGGAAATGTGTACACCGTTATCTGCATAAACTTGGAAATATCTATTGGCTCTCACTATAAACATGGAATTATCTACACCGCCATCTGTATAAACACGGAAATGCCTTCACAGTCATCTGTATAAACACGGAAATATCTACACCACTATCTGTATAAACATGGAAATATCTACACTGCCATCAGGATAATCATGGAAATATCTACACAGCCGTCTCTATAAACATGGAAATATCTACACCTCCATCTGTATAAACATGGAAATATCTACACCGCTATCTGTGAAAAGATGGAAATATCTACACCGCAGTCTGTGCAAAGATGGAACTATCTACAGGACTATCTGTGTAAACCTGGAAATATCTACACCGCAATCTGTGCAAAGATGGAAATAGCTACACCGCTCTCTGTGTAAACAAGGAAATATCTACACCGGTATCTGTATAAACATGGAAATATCTACACCGCTATCTGTATAAACATGGAAATATCTACGCCGCCATCTGTATAAACAGGGAAATATCTACACCTACATCTGAATAAACATGGAAATATCTACACCGCTGTCTGTATAAATATGGAAATATCTACACCGCTATCTCTATAAACATGGAAATATCTCCACCGCTATCTGTATAAAAATGGAAATATCTGTACCGCTATCTGTAAAACCTGGAAATATATACACCGCAGTCTGTATAAACATGGATACATCTCCACCGCCATCTGTATAAACATGGAAATATCTCCACCACTATCTCTATAAACATGGAAATGTCTACACCCCTATCAGTGTAAACATGGAAATATCTTCATGGCTATCTCTATAAACATGGAAATATCTACACAGACATCAGTATAAACATGGAAATACCTACACAGTCATCTGTCTAAACATGGAAATATCTACACAGTCATCTGTATAAACATGGAAATATCTACAAAGCCATCTGTATAAACATGGAAATATCTACACAGCCATCTCTATAAACATGGAAATATCTACACTGCTATCTGTATAAACATGGAAAAACCACACCACTGTCTGTGTAAACATGGAAATACCTTCACCGGTATCTGTATAAACAAGGAAATATCTACAGAGCTATCTGAATAAACATTGAAATATCTCCAACGACATCTGTATAAACATGGAAATATCTACACCGTTATCTGTTTAAACATGGAAATATCTTCACCGCTATCTACATGAACATGGAAATATCTACACCGCTATCTCTATAAACATGGAAATATCTACACCACTGTCTGTATAACCCTGAAAATATCTACACTGCTATTTCTATAAACATAGAAATATCTACACCGCTGTCTGTATAAACATGGAAATATCTACAGCAATATCTGTATAAACATGCAAATATCTACACCGATGTCTATATAAACATGGAAATATCTACACTCTTATGTGTATAAACATGGAAATATCTACAGCGCTGTCTCTAAAAACATGGAAATATCTACACCGCTGTATCTACAAACATGCAAATATCTTCACCGTTGTCTACATAAACTTGGAAATCTCTACACGGCTATCTCTATAAATGTGGAAATATCTGCACCGCTGTCTCTATAAACATGGAAATATCTACACCGCTATCTCTATAAACGTGGAAATATCTACACCGGTGTCTCTGTAAACATGGAAATATCTACACCGCTATATGTATAAACATGGAAATATCTACACCGCTATCTCTATAAACGTGGGAATATCTACACCGCTATCTGTATAAACGTGGAAATATCTACACTGCTATCTCTGTAAACGTGGAAATATCTACTCCATTTTCTGTATAAACATGGAAATATCTACACCGCTATCTCTGTAAATGTGTAAACATATAAACCGTTATCTGTGTAAACATGGAGATATTTACACTGCTATCTCTATGAACATGGAAATATTTTCAACGCTATCTGTATAAACATGGAAGTATCTCCACTGCTATCTGTATAAACATGGAAATATCTACACCGCTATCTGTATAAACATGGAAATAACAACACCGCTATCTTTATAAACATGGAAATATCTACACCGCTATCTATATAAACATGGAAATATCTACATCACTATCTCTATAAACCTGGAAATATCTCCACCGCTATCTCTATAAACATGGAAATATCTACACCGCTATCTTTATAAACATGGGAATATCTACACCTCTATCTGTATAAACATGGAATTATCTACAACACTATCTGTGTAAACATGGAAATATCTACACAGCTATCTGTGTAAACATGGAAATCTGTACACCACCATCCGTGTAAAAATGGAAATATCTACACCGCAATCTGTGCAATTATGGAAATATCTACACTGCTATCTGTATAAACATGGAAATATCTACACAGCTATCTGTATAAACATGGAAATATCTACAGCGCTATCTGCATAAATATGGAAATATCTACACCGCTATCTCTATAAACTTGGAAATGTCTACACCGTTATCTGCATAAACTTGGAAATATCTATTGGCTCTCACTATAAACATGGAATTATCTACACCGCCATCTGTATAAACACGGAAATACCTTCACAGTCATCTGTATAAACACGGAAATATCTACACCACTCTCTGTATAAACATGGAAATATCTACACTGCCATCAGGATAATCATGGAAATATCTACACAGCCGTCTCTATAAACATGGAAATATCTACACCTCCATCTGTATAAACATGGAAATATCTACACCGCTATCTGTGAAAAGATGGAAATATCTACACCGCAGTCTGTGCAAAGATGGAACTATCTACACGACTATCTGTGTAAACCTGGAAATATCTACACCGCAATCTGTGCAAAGATGGAAATAGCTACACCGCTCTCTGTGTAAACAAGGAAATATCTACACCGGTATCTGTATAAACATGGAAATATCTACACCGCTATCAATATAAACAAGGAAATATCTACGCCGCCATCTGTATAAACAGGGAAATATCTACACCTACATCTGAATAAACATGGAAATATCTACACCGCTATCTGTATAAATATGGAAATATCTACACCGCTATCTCTATAAACATGGAAATATCTCCACCGCTATCTGTATAAAAATGGAAATATCTGTACCGCTATCTGTAAAACCTGGAAATATATACACCGCAGTCTGTATAAACATGGATAGATCTCCACCGCCATCTGTATAAACATGGAAATATCTTCACCAATATCTCTATAAACATGGAAATGTCTACACCCCTATCAGTGTAAACATGGAAATATCTTCATGGCTATCTCTATAAACATGGAAATATCTACACAGACATCTGTATAAACATGGAAATTCCTACACAGTCATCTGTCTAAACATGGAAATATCTACACAGTCATCTGTATAAACATGGAAATATCTACAAAGCCATCTGTATAAACATGGAAATATCTACACAGCCATCTCTATAAACATGGAACTATCTACACTGCTATCTGTATAAACATGGAAATAGCCACAACACTGTCTGTGTAAACATGGACATACCTTCACCATTATCTGTATAAACAAGGAAATATCTACAGAGCTATCTGTATAAACATTGAAATATCTCCAACGATATCTGTATAAACATGGAAATAACTACACCGATATCTGTATAAACATGGAAATATCTACACCGATATCTGTTTAAACATGGAAATATCTACACCGCTATCTACATAAACCTCGAAATAACTACACCGCTTTTTGTATAAACATGGAAATATCCCCAACGCTATCTCTATAAACATGGAAATATCTACACCGCTATCTGTATAAACATGGAAATATTTACACCACTATCTGTATAAACATGGTAATATTTACACCGCTATCTGTATAAATGTGGATATATCTACATGGCTATCTCTATAAACATGGAAATATCTACACCGCTATCTCTATAAACATGGAAATGTCTACACCCCTATCTGTGTAAACATGGAAATACCTTCATGGCTATCTCTATAAACATGGAAATATCTACACAGACATCTGTATAAACATGGAAATACCTACACTGTCATCTGTTTAAACATGGAAATATCTACACAGTCATCTGTATAAACTTGAAAATATCTACACAGTCATCTGTATAAACATGGAAATATCTACACAGCCATCTCTATAAACATGGAAATATCTACACTGCTATCTGTATAAACATGGAAAAACCACACCACTGTCTGTGTAAACATGGAAATATCTACACCGCTATCTACATGAACATGGAAATATCTACACCGCTTTCTGTATAAACATGGAAATATCCCCACCGCTCTCCCTATAAACATGGAAATATCTACACCGCTATCTGTATAAACATGGAAATATTTGCACCACTATCTGTATAAACATGGAAATATTTACACCACTATCTGTTAAACGTGGAGGTATCTACACCGCTATCTCTATAAACATGGAAATATCTACACCACTGTCTGTATAACCCTGAAAATATCTACAATGCTATCTCTATAAACATAGAAATATCTACACCGCTGTCTGTATAAACATGGAAATATCTACAGCAATATCTGTATAAACATGCAAATATCTACACCGCTGTCTCTGTAAACATGGAAATATCTACACTGCTATGTGTATAAACATGGAAATATCTACAGCGCTGTCTCTGAAAACATGGAAATATCTACACCGCTGTATCTATAAACATGCAAATATCTACACCGTTGTGTACATAAACTTGGAAATCTCTACACGGCTATCTCTATAAATGTGGAAATATCTACACCGCTGTCTCTATAAACATGGAAATATCTACACCGCTATCTCAACAAACGTGGAAATATTTACACCGCTTTATGTATAAACGCGGGAATATCTACATCGCTAACTGTATAAACTTGGAAATATCTACACTGCTATCTCTGTAAACGTGGAAATATCTACTCCAATTTCCGTATAAACATGGAAATATCTACACCGCTATCTCTGTAAATGTGTAAACATTTAAACCGTTATCTGTGTAAACATGGAAATATTTACACTGCTATCTCTATGAACATGGAAATATTTACAACGCTCTCTGCATAAACACGGAAGTATCTCCAATGATATTTGTATAAACATGGAAATATCTACACCGCTATCTGTGAAAAGATGGAAATATCTACACCGCAGTCTGTGCAAAGATGGAAATATCTACACGACTATCTGTGTAAACCTGCAAATATCTACACCGCAATCTGTGCAAAGATGGAAATAGCTACACCGCTATCTGTGTAAACAAGGAAATATCTACACCGCTATCTGTATAAACATGGAAATATCTACACCGCTATCTGTATAAACTTGGAAATATCTACAGCGCTATCTGCATAAATATGGAAATATCTACACCGCTGTCTCTATTAACTTGGAAATGCCTACACCGTTATCTGCATAAACTTGGAAATATCTACTTGGCTATCTCTATAAACATGGAATTATCTATACCGCACTCTGTGCAATTATGGAAATATCTACACCGCTATCTGTATAAACAGGGAAATATCTACACCTACATCTGAATAAACATGGAAATATCTGCACCGCTATCTGTATAAACATGGAAATATCTCCACCGCTATCTGTATAAAAATGGAAATATCTGTACCGCTATCTGTAAAACCTGGAAATATATACACCGCAGTCTGTATAAACATGGATATATCTCCACCGCTGTCTGTATAAACATGGAAATATCTCTACCACTATCTCTATAAACATGGAAATGTCTACACCCCTATCTGTGTAAACATGGAAATATCTTCATGGCTATCTCTATAAACATGGAAATATCTACACAGACATCTGTATAAACATGGAAATACCTACACAGTCATCTGTATAAACATGGAAATATCTACACAGCCATCTCTATAAACATGGAAATATCTACACTGCTATCTGTATAAACATGGAAATAGCCACACCACTGTCTGTGTAAACATGGAAATACCTTCACCATTATCTGTATAAACAAGGAAATATCTACAGAGCTATCTGAATAAACATTGAAATATCTCCAACGATATCTGTATAAACATGGAAATAACTACACCGATATCTGTTTAAACATGGAAATATCTACACCGCTATCTGCATGAACATGGAAATATCTACACTGCTTTCTGTATAAACATGGAAATATCCCCACAGCTATCTCTATAAACACGGAAATATCTACACCGCTATCTGTATAAATATGAAGATATTTACACCACTGTCTGTATAAACATGGAAATATCTACACTGCCATCAGGATAATCATGGAAATATCTACACAGCCACCTCTATAAACATGGAAATATCTACACTTCCATCTGTATATACATGGAAATACCTACACCGCTATCTGTGAAAAGATGGAAATATCTACACCGCAATCTGTGCAAAGATGGAAATATCTACACGACTATCTGTGTAAACCTGCAAATATCTACACCGCAATCTGTGCAAAGATGCAAATAGCTACAATGCAATCTGTGTAAACAAGGAAATATCTACACCGCTATCTGTATAAACATGGAAATATCTACACCGCTATCTGTATAAACATGGAAATATCTACATCGTTATCTGTATAAACCTGGAAATATCTCCACCGCTATCTCTATAAACATGGAAATATCTACACCGCTATCTTTATAAACATGGGAATATCTACACCTCTATCTGTATAAACATGGAATTATCTACAACACTATCTGTGAAAACATGGAAATATCTACACAGCTATCTGTGTAAACATGGAAATCTTTTCACCACCATCCGTGTATAGATGGAAATATCTCCACCGCACTCTGTGCAATTATGGAAATATCTACACCGCTATTTGTATAAACATGGAAATATCTACACCGCTATTTGTATAAACTTGGAAATATCTACAGCGCTATCTGCATAAATGTGGAAATATCTACATCGCTATCTCTATAAACTTGGAAATGTCTACACCGTTATCTGCATAAACTTGGAAATATCTACTTGGCTATCTCTATAAACATGGAATTATCTACACCGCCATCTGTATAAACACGGAAATACCTTCACAGTCATCTGTATAAACACGGAAATATCTACACCACTATCTGTATAAACGTGGAAATATCTACACTGCCATCAGGATAATCATGGAAATATCTACACAGCCGTCTCTATAAACATGGAAATATCTACACCTCCATCTGCATAAACATGGAAATATCTACACCGCTTTCTGTGAAAAGATGGAAATATCTACACCGCAATCTGTGCAAAGATGGAAATATCTACACGACTATCTGTGTAAACCTGGAAATATCTACACCGCAATCTGTGCAAAGATGCAAATAGCTACACGGCTCTCTGTGTAAACATGGAAATATCTACAGCGCTGTCTGTATAAACATGGAAATATCTACACCGCTATCAGTATAAACATGGAAATATCTACGCCGCCATCTGTATAAACAGGGAGATATCTACACCTACATCTGAATAAACATGGAAATATCTACACCGCTATCTGTATAAATATGGAAATATCTACACCGCTATCTCTATAAACATGGAAATATCTCCACCGCTATCTGTATAAAAATGGAAATATCTGTACCGCTATCTGTAAAACCTGGAAATATATACACCGCAGTCTGTGTAAATATGGATATATCTCCACCGCTATCTGTATAAACATGGAAATATCTCCACCACTATCTCTATAAACATGGAAATGTCTACACCCCTATCTGTGTAAACATGGAAATACCTTCATGGCTATCTCAATAAATATGGAAATATCTCCACCGCTATCTCTATAAACATGGAAATGTCTACACCCCTATCTGTGTAAACATGGAAATACCTTCGTGGCTATCTCTATAAACATGGAAATATCTACACAGACATCTGTATAAACATGGAAATACCTACACCGCTATTTGTGAAAAGATGGAAATATCTACACCGCAATCTGTGCAAAGATGGAAATATCTACACGACTATCTGTGTAAACCTGCAAATATCTACACCGCAATCTGTGCAAAGATGCAAATAGCTACACCGCAATCTGTGTAAACAAGGAAGTATCTACACCGCTATCTGTATAAACATGGAAATATCTAAACCGCTATCTGTATAAACATGGAAATATCTACATCGCTATCTGTATAAACCTGGAAATATCTCCACCGCTATCTCTGTAAACATGGAAATATCTACACCGCTATCTTTATAAACATGGGAATATCTACACCTCTATCTGTATAAACATGGAATTATCTACAACACTATCTGTGAAAACATAGAAATATCTACACTGCTATCTGTGTAAACATGGAAATCTGTACACCACCATCCGTGTAAAGATGGAAATATCTCCACCGCACTCTGTGCAATTATGGAAATATCTACACCGCTATTTGTATAAACATGGAAATATCTACACCGCTATTTGTATAAACTTGGAAATATCTACAGCGCTATCTGCATAAATATGGAAATATCTACATCGCTATCTCTATAAACTTGGAAATGTCTACACCGTTATCTGCATAAACTTGGAAATATCTACTTGGCTATCTCTATAAACATGGAATTATCTACACCGCCATCTGTATAAACACGGAAATAACTTCACGGTCATCTGTATAAACACGGAAATATCTACACCACTATCTGTATAAACGTGGAAATATCTACACTGCCATCAGGATAATCATGGAAATATCTACACAGCCGTCACTATAAACATGGAAATATCTACACCTCCATCTGTATAAACATGGAAATATCTACACCGCTATCTGTGAAAAGATGGAAATATCTACACCGCAATCTGTGCAAAGATGGAAATATCTACACGACTATCTGTGTAAACCTGGAAATATCTACACCGCAATCTGTGCAAAGATGGAAATAGCTACACGGCTCTGTGTGTAAACATGGAAATATCTACACCGCTGTCTGTATAAACATGGAAATATCTACACCGCTATCTGCATAAACATGGAAATATCTACGCCGCCATCTGTATAAACAGGGAGATATCTACACCTACATCTGAATAAACATGGAAATATCTACACCGCTATCTGTATAAATATGGAAATATCTACACCGCTATCTCTATAAACATGGAAATATCTCCACCGCTATCTGTATGAAAATGGAAATATCTGTACCGCTATCTGTAAAACCTGGAAATATATACACCGCAGTCTGTGTAAATATGGATATATCTCCACCGCTATCTGTATAAACATGGAAATATCTCCACCACTATCTCTATAAACATGGAAATGTCTACACCCCTATCTGTGTAAACATGGAAATACCTTCATGGCTATCTCAATAAATATGGAAATATCTCCACCGCTATCTCTATAAACATGGAAATGTCTACACCCCTATCTGTGTAAACATGGAAATACCTTCGTGGCTATCTCTATAAACATGGAAATATCTACACAGACATCTGTATAAACATGGAAATACCTACACCGCTATTTGTGAAAAGATGGAAATATCTACACCGCAATCTGTGCAAAGATGGAAATATCTACACGACTATCTGTGTAAACCTGCAAATATCTACACCGCAATCTGTGCAAAGATGCAAATAGCTGCACCGCAATCTGTGTAAACAAGGAAGTATCTACACCGCTATCTGTATAAACATGGAAATATCTAAACCGCTATCTGTATAAACATGGAAATATCTCCACCACTATCTCTATAAACATGGAAATGTCTACACCCCTATCTGTGTAAACATGGAAATACCTTCATGGCTATCTCTATAAACATGGAAATATCTACACCGCAATCTGTGAAAACATGGAAATATCTACACCAATATCTGTAAAAACATGGAAATAACTACACCGCTATCTGTATAAACATGGAAATATCTACACCGTGATCTGTATAAACATGGAAATATCTACAGCGCCTTCTCTATAAACATTGAAATATCTACACTGCCATCTGTAAAAATATGGAAATATCTACACAGTCATCTGAATAAACATGGAAATAACTACACCACCATCTGTGTAAACATGGAAATACCTACAATACCATCTGTATACACATGGAAGTATCTACACAGACATCTGTATAAATATGGAAATATCTACACCGCCATCTGTATAAACATGGAAATATCTACACTGCCATCTGTAGAAAGATGGAAATATCTACACCGCTGTCTCTATAAATATGGAAATATCTACACCGCCATCTCTATAAACATGAAAATATCTACACTGCCATCTCCATAAAGATGGAAGTATCTACTCCGCCATGTGTATAAACACGGAAATATCTACACCACCATCTGTGCAAACATGGAAATATCTACACCGCTATCTGTATAAACATGGAAATATCTACACCGCTATCTCTATAAACATGGAAATATCCACACAGCGATCTGTGTAAACATGGAAATATGTACACCGCGATCTGTATAAACATGGAAATATATTCACCACGATCTGTAAACATGGAAATATCTACACCGCTATCTGTATAAACATGGTAATATCTACACCACCATCTATATAAACATGGAAATATCTACACCGCCATCTGTATAAACATGGAAATATCTACAATGCCATCTGTAGAAAGATGGAAATATCTACACCGCAATCTGTGTAAACAAGGAAATATCTACACCGCTATCTGTATAAACATGGAAATATCTACACCGCGATCTGTATAAACATGGAAATATCTACAGCGCCATCTCTATAAACATTGAAATATCTACACTGCCATCTGTAAAAACATGGAAATATCTACACAGTCATCTGAATAAACATGGAAATATCTACACCACCATCTGTATAAACATGGAAGTATCTTCACCGCTATCTGTATAAACACGGAAATATCTACACCACCATCTGCATGTCCATGGAAATATCTACGCCGCCATCTGTATAAACATGGAAATATGAACACGGCCATCTGTGTATAGATGGAAATATCAGCACCGCCATCTGTACAAACATGGAAATATCTACACCGCTATCTCTATAAACATTGAAATATCTGCACTGCCATCTGTAAAAACATGGAAATACCTATATAGTCATCTGTATAAAAATGGAAATATCTACAATGACATCTGTAGAAAGATGGAAATATCTACACCGCAATCTGTGTAAACATGGAAATATCTACACCGATATCTGTAAAAACATGGAAATTTCTACACCGCTATCTGCATAAACATGGAAATATCTACACCGCGATCTGTATAAACATGGAAATATCTACACCGCTATCTGTATAAACATGGAAATATCTACACCGCGATCTGTATAAACATGGAAATATCTACACCGCTATCTGTATAAACATGGAAATATCTACACCGCTATCTGTATAAACATGGAAATACCTACACAGCTATCTCCTTAAAAATGGAAATATCTACACCGCCATCTGTATAAACACGGAAATACCTACAAAGTCATCTGTATAAAGATGGAAATACCTGCACAGCCATCTGTACAAACATGGAAATATCTACACAGCCATTTGTATATACTTGGAAATAGCTACACTGCTATCTGTATAAACATGGAAATAACTACACCGCTATTTGTATAAACAAGGAAATATCTACACCGTGATCTGTATAAACATGGAAATATCTACACTGCCATCTCTATAAACATGGAAATATCTACACCCTTATCTGTATAAACATGGAAATATCCACAACGCTATCTCTATAAACATGGAAAAATCAACACCGCTATCTCTATGAACATGGAATTATCTACACCGCCATCTCTATAAAAATGGAAATATCTACACCACGATCAGTATAAACATGGAAATATCTACACCGCTATCTGTATAAACATGGAAATATCTCCACTGCTATCTCTATAAACATCGAAATATCTACACCGCCATCTGTATAAACATGGAAATATATACACCGCCATCTGTATAAACATGGAAATATCTACACAGCCATGTGTACATACATGGAAATATTTACACCGCTATCTATATAAACATGGGAATAACTACACCGCTATCTGTATAAACATGGAAATATCTACACCGCGGTTTTCATAAACATGGAAATATCTACACCGCTATCTTTATAAACATGGTAATATCTACACCACCATCTATATAAACATGGAAATATCTACACCGCCATCTGTATAAACATGGAAATATCTACAATGCCATCTGTAGAAAGATGGAAATAACTACACTGCAATCGGTGTAAACATGGAAATATCTACACCGCGATCTGCATAAATTTGGAAATATCTACACCACGATCTGTATAAACATGGAAATATCTACACCGCTATCTGTATAAACATGGAAATATCTACACAGCTATCTCTATAAACATGGAAATATCTACACCGCCATCTGTATAAACATGGAAATACCTACAAAGTCATCTGTATATACATGGAAATATCTACAAAGCCATCTGTATAAACATGGAAATATCTACAAAGCCATCTGTATATACATGGAAATATCTACACCACTATCTGTATAAACATGGAAATAACTACACCGCTATTTGTATAAACAAGGAAATATTTACACCGTGATCTGTATAAACATGGAAATATTTACACTGCTATCTGTATAATCATGGAAATTTCTACACCGTTATCAGTATAAACATGGAAATATCTACACCACCATCTATATAAACATGGAAATATCTACACCACCATCTGTATAAACATGGAAATATCTACAATGCCATCTGTATACACATGGAAATACCTACACGGCAATCTGTGTATAGATGGAAACATCAACACCGCCATCTGTACAAACTTGGAAATATCTACACTGCTATCTCTATAAACATGGAAATATCTACACTGCGGTCTGTATAAACATGGAAATATCTACACCGGTATCTGTATAAACATGGAAATATCTACACCGCGATCTGTAAAAATATGGAAATATCTACACCACGATCTGTATAAACATGGAAATATATGCACCACTATCTCTATAGACATGGAAATATCTACAAAGCCATCTGTATAAACATGGAAATACCTAAACAGTCATGTGTGGGAACATGGAAATATCTACACTGGATCTCTATAAACATAGAAATATCTACACAGCCCTCTGAATAAATATGGAGATAACTGCATAGGCATCTGTATAAACATGGAAATATCTGCACCACTATCTGTATAAACATGGAAATACCTACACTGCTGTCTCTATAAACATGGAAATATGTAAACCGCTATGTGTATAAACATGGAAATATCTCCACTGCTGTCTGTATAAACATGGAAATATCTCCACCGTTATCTGTATAAACATAGAAATATCTACAGCGCCATCTCTATAAACATTGAAATATCTACTATGCAATCTGTAAAAACATAGAAATATCTACACAGTCATCTGAATAAACATGGAAATATCTACACCACCATCTGTATAAACATGGAAACACCAACAATACCATCTGTATACACCTGGAAATATCTACACAGACATGTGTATAAATATGGAAATATCTACACCGCCATCTGTATAAACATGGAAATATCTACACTGCCATCTGTAGAAAGATGGAAATATCAACACCGCTATCTCTATAAATATGGAAATATCCACACCGCCATCTCTATAAACATGAAAATATCTACACTGCCATCTCCATAAACATGGAAGTATCTACTCCGCCATGTGTGTAAATACGGAAATATCTACACCACCATCTGTGAAAACATGGAAATATCTACACCGCAATCTGTATAAACATGGAAATATCTACACTGCCATCTGCATGTCCATGGAAATATCTACGCTGCCATCTGTATAAACATGGAAATATCTACACGGCCATCTCTGTATTGATGGAAATATCAACACCGCCACCTGTACAAACATGGAAATATCTGCACCGCTATCTCTATAAACATGGAAATATCTGCACTGCCATCTGTGAAAACATGGAAATACCTATACAGTCATCTGTATAAACATGGAAATATCTACAATGCCATCTGTATACACATGGAAATATCTACACAGCCATCTGTATAAACAGGTAAATATTTACACTGCTATCTCTGTAAACATGGAAATATCTACACCGCCATCTCTATAAACATGAAAATATCTACACTGCCATCTCCATAAACATGGAAGTAACTACTCCGCCATCTGTATAAACATGGAAACATCTAAACCGCCATCAGTGTGAATGAGGAAATATCTACAATGCCATCTGTATAAAGATATAAATATCTGCACCGCGAGCTGTATAAACATGGAAATATCTACATCGCTATCTGTATAAACGTGGAAATACCAACACCGCTATCGGTATCAACATGGAAATATCTACAACGCCGTCTCTATAAACATGGAAATATCTACACCGCTATGTCTATAAACATGGAAATACCTACACCGCTATCTCCATAAACATGGAAATATCTACACCGCTATCTGTATAAACATGGAAATATCTACACCGCTATCTGTATAAACATGGAAATATCTACCCCGCAATCTGTATGAACATGGAAATATCTACTCCCCGATCTGTATAAACATGGAGATATCTTCACCACGATCTGTATAAACATGGAAATATCTACACCACTATCTGTATAAACATGGTAATATCTACACCACCATCTATATAAACATGGAAATATCTACACCGCCATCTGTATAAACATGGAAATATCTACAATGCCATCTATAGAAAGATGGAAATATCTACACCGCAATCTGTGAAAACATGGAAATATCTACACCAATATCTGTAAAAACATGGAAATATCTACACCGCTATCTGTATAAACATGGAAATATCTGCACCGCCATCTACATATCCATGGAAATATCTGCGCCACCACCTGTATAAACATGGAAATATCTACACGGTCATCTGTGTATAGATGGAAATATCAACACCGCCGTCTGTACAAACATGGATATATCTGTGCAGCTATCCGTATAAACATGGAAATATCTACACCGCGGTCTGTATAAACATGGAAATATCTACACCGTGATCTGTATAAACATGGAAATATTTACGCCGCTATCTGTATAAACTTGGAAACTTCTACACCGTTATCTGTATAAATATGGAAATATCTGCACCGCTATCTCTATAAACTTGGAAATATCTACACCGCCATCTGAATAAACATGGAAATATCTATACAGTCATGTGTGTAAACATGGAAATATCTACACCACCATCTGTATAAACGTGGATATATCTACAATGCCATCTGTATTCACATGGAAATAACAACACGGCAATCTGTGTATAGATGGAAACATCAACACCGCCATCTGTACAAACATGGAAATATCTACACTGCTATCTCTATAAACATGGAAATATCTACACTGCGGTCTGTATAAACATGGAAATATCTACGCCGGTGTCTGTTGATACATGGAAATATCTACAGCGCCATCTCTATAAACATTGAAATATCTACACTGCCATCTGCAAAAACATGGAAATATCTACACAGTCATCTGAATAAACATGGAAATATCTACACCACCATCTGTATAAACATGGAAATATCTACACCGCTATCTGTATAAACACGGAAATATATACACCTCCATCTGTGTAAACATGGAAATATCTACACCGCTATCTGTATAAACATGAAAATATCTACACCACCATCTGCATGTCCATGGAAATATCTACGCCGCCATCTGTATAAACATGGAAATATCTACACGGCCATCTGGGAATAGATGGAATTAACACCGCCATCTGTACAAACATGGAAATATCTACACCGCTATCTCTATAAACATGGAATTATCTACACTGCCATCTGTAAAAACATGGAAATACCTATACAGTCATCTGAATAAACATGGAAATATCTACAATGCCATCTGTATACACATGGAAATATCTACACAGCCATCTGTAAAAACATGTAAATATCTACACTGCTATCTCTATAAACATGGAAATATCTACACCGCCATCTCCATAAACATGAAAATATCTACACTGCCATCTGCATAAATATGGAACTAACTACTCCGCCATCTGTATAAACATGGAAACATCTACACCGCCGTCTGTGTGAATAAGGAAATATCTACAATGCCATCTGTATAAAGATATAAAAACCTGCACCGCGAGCTGTATAAACATGGAAATATCTACTTCGCTATCTGTATAAACGTGGAAATACCAACACCGCTATCAGTATAAACATGGAAATATCTACAACGCCATCTATGTAAACATGGAAATACCTACACCGCTATGTCTAAATACATGGAAATACCTACACCGCTATCTCTATAAACATGGAAATATCTGCACCGCTATCTGTATAAACATGGAAATATCTACATCGCGATCTGTATAAACATGGGAATATCTTCACCACCATCTGTACAAACATGGAAATATCTACACCGCTATCTCTATAAACATGGAAATATCTGCAATGCCATCTGTAAAAACATGGAAATACCTATACAGTCATCTGTATAAAAATGGAAATATCTACAATGCCATCTGTATACACATGGAAATATCTACACAGCCATCTGTATAAACATGTAAATATCTACACTGCTATCTCAATAAACATGGAAATATCTACACCTCCATCTCTATAAACATGAAAATATCTACACTGCCATCTCCAAAAACATGGAACTAACTACTCCGCCATCTGTATAAACATGGAAACATCTACACCGCCATCTGTGTGAATAAGGAAATATCTACAATGCCATCTGTATAAAGATATAAATATCTGCACCGCGAGCTGTATAAACATGGAAATACCTACATCGCTATCTGTATAAACGTGGAAATACCAACACCGCTTTCAGTATAAACATGGAAATATCTACAACGCCATCTATATAAACATGGAAATATCTACACCGCTATGTCTATAAACATGGAAATACCTACACCGCTATCTCTATAAACATGGAAATATCTACACCGCTATCGGTATAAACATGGAAATATCTACAAGGCTATCTGTATAAACATGGAAATATCTACAACGCGATCTGTATAAACATGGAAATATCTACACCGCGATCTGTATAAACATGGAAATATCCTCACCACGATCTGTATAAACATGGAAATACCTACACCGCCATCTGTATAAACATGGAAATATCTACACCACCATCTATATAAACATGGAAATATCTACACCGCCATCTGTATAAACATGGAAATATCTACAATGACATCTGTAGAAAGATGGAAGTATCTACACCGCAAGCTGTGTAAACATGGAAATATCTACACCGATATCTGTAAAAACATGGAAATATCTACACCGCTATCTGTATAAAAATGGAAATATCTACACCGCGATCTGTATAAACATGGAAATAACTACACTGCCATCTCTATAAACATGGAAATATCTACACTGCCATCTCCATAAACATGGAAGTATCTACTCCGCCATGTGTGTAAATACGGAAATATCTACACCACCATCTGTGAAAACATGGAAATATCTACACCGCAATCTGTATAAACATGGAAATATCTACACTGCCATCTGCATGTCCATGGAAATATCTACGCTGCCATCTGTATAAACATGGAAATATCTACACGGCCATCTCTGTATTGATGGAAATATCAACACCGCCACCTGTACAAACATGGAAATATCTGCACCGCTATCTCTATAAGCATGGAAATATCTGCACTGCCATCTGTGAAAACATGGAAATACCTATACAGTCATCTGTATAAACATGGAAATATCTACAATGCCATCTGTATACACATGGAAATATCTACACAGCCATCTGTATAAACAGGTAAATATTTACACTGCTATCTCTGTAAACATGGAAATATCTACACCGCCATCTCTATAAACATGAAAATATCTACACTGCCATCTCCATAAACATGGAAGTAACTACTCCGCCATCTGTATAAACATGGAAACATCTAAACCGCCATCAGTGTGAATGAGGAAATATCTACAATGCCATCTGTATAAAGATATAAATATCTGCACCGCGAGCTGTATAAACATGGAAATATCTACATCGCTATCTGTATAAACGTGGAAATACCAACACGGCTATCGGTATCAACATGGAAATATCTACAACGCCGTCTCTATAAACATGGAAATATCTACACCGCTATGTCTATAAACATGGAAATACCTACACCGCTATCTCCATAAACATGGAAATATCTACACCGCTATCTGTATAAACATGGAAATATCTACACCGCTATCTGTATAAACATGGAAATATCTACCCCGCAATCTGTATGAACATGGAAATATCTACTCCCCGATCTGTATAAACATGGAGATATCTTCACCACGATCTGTATAAACATGGAAATATCTACACCACTATCTGTATAAACATGGTAATATCTACACCACCATCTATATAAACATGGAAATATCTACACCGCCATCTGTATAAACATGGAAATATCTACAATGCCATCTATAGAAAGATGGAAATATCTACACCGCAATCTGTGAAAACATGGAAATATCTACACCAATATCTGTAAAAACATGGAAATATCTACACCGCTATCTGTATAAACATGGAAATATCTGCACCGCCGTCTACATATCCATGGAAATATCTGCGCCACCACCTGTATAAACATGGAAATATCTACACGGTCATCTGTGTATAGATGGAAATATCAACACCGCCATCTGTACAAACATGGATATATCTGTGCAGCTATCCGTATAAACATGGAAATATCTACACCGCGGTCTGTATAAACATGGAAATATCTACACCGTGATCTGTATAAACATGGAAATATTTACGCCGCTATCTGTATAAACTTGGAAACTTCTACACCGTTATCTGTATAAATATGGAAATATCTGCACCGCTATCTCTATAAACTTGGAAATATCTACACCGCCATCTGAATAAACATGGAAATATCTATACAGTCATGTGTGTAAACATGGAAATATCTACACCACCATCTGTATAAACGTGGATATATCTACAATGCCATCTGTATTCACATGGAAATAACAACACGGCAACCTGTGTATAGATGGAAACATCAACACCGCCATCTGTACAAACATGGAAATATCTACACTGCTATCTCTATAAACATGGAAATATCTACACTGCGGTCTGTATAAACATGGAAATATCTACGCCGGTGTCTGTTGATACATGGAAATATCTACAGCGCCATCTCTATAAACATTGAAATATCTACACTGCCATCTGCAAAAACATGGAAATATCTACACAGTCATCTGAATAAACATGGAAATATCTACACCACCATCTGTATAAACATGGAAATATCTACACCGCTATCTGTATAAACACGGAAATATATACACCTCCATCTGTGTAAACATGGAAATATCTACACCGCTATCTGTATAAACATGAAAATATCTACACCACCATCTGCATGTCCATGGAAATATCTACGCCGCCATCTGTATAAACATGGAAATATCTACACGGCCATCTGGGAATAGATGGAATTAACACCGCCATCTGTACAAACATGGAAATATCTACACCGCTATCTCTATAAACATGGAATTATCTACACTGCCATCTGTAAAAACATGGAAATACCTATACAGTCATCTGAATAAACATGGAAATATCTACAATGCCATCTGTATACACATGGAAATATCTACACAGCCATCTGTAAAAACATGTAAATATCTACACTGCTATCTCTATAAACATGGAAATATCTACACCGCCATCTCCATAAACATGAAAATATCTACACTGCCATCTGCATAAATATGGAACTAACTACTCCGCCATCTGTATAAACATGGAAACATCTACACCGCCGTCTGTGTGAATAAGGAAATATCTACAATGCCATCTGTATAAAGATATAAAAACCTGCACCGCGAGCTGTATAAACATGGAAATATCTACTTCGCTATCTGTATAAACGTGGAAATACCAACACCGCTATCAGTATAAACATGGAAATATCTACAACGCCATCTATGTAAACATGGAAATACCTACACCGCTATGTCTAAATACATGGAAACACCTACACCGCTATCTCTATAAACATGGAAATATCTGCACCGCTATCTGTATAAACATGGAAATATCTACATCGCGATCTGTATAAACATGGGAATATCTTCACCACCATCTGTACAAACATGGAAATATCTACACCGCTATCTCTATAAACATGGAAATATCTGCAATGCCATCTGTAAAAACATGGAAATACCTATACAGTCATCTGTATAAAAATGGAAATATCTACAATGCCATCTGTATACACATGGAAATATCTACACAGCCATCTGTATAAACATGTAAATATCTACACTGCTATCTCAATAAACATGGAAATATCTACACCTCCATCTCTATAAACATGAAAATATCTACACTGCCATCTCCAAAAACATGGAACTAACTACTCCGCCATCTGTATAAACATGGAAACATCTACACCGCCATCTGTGTGAATAAGGAAATATCTACAATGCCATCTGTATAAAGATATAAATATCTGCACCGCGAGCTGTATAAACATGGAAATACCTACACCGCTATCTGTATAAACGTGGAAATACCAACACCGCTTTCAGTATAAACATGGAAATATCTACAACGCCATCTATATAAACATGGAAATATCTACACCGCTATGTCTATAAACATGGAAATACCTACACCGCTATCTCTATAAACATGGAAATATCTACACCGCTATCGGTATAAACATGGAAATATCTACAAGGCTATCTGTATAAACATGGAAATATCTACAACGCGATCTGTATAAACATGGAAATATCTACACCGCGATCTGTATAAACATGGAAATATCCTCACCACGATCTGTATAAACATGGAAATACCTACACCGCCATCTGTATAAACATGGAAATATCTACACCACCATCTATATAAACATGGAAATATCTACACCGCCATCTGTATAAACATGGAAATATCTACAATGACATCTGTAGAAAGATGGAAGTATCTACACCGCAAGCTGTGTAAACATGGAAATATCTACACCGATATCTGTAAAAACATGGAAATATCTACACCGCTATCTGTATAAACATGGAAATATCTACACCGCGATCTGTATAAACATGGAAATATCTACACTGCCATCTCTATAAACATGGAAATATCTACACCCTTATGTGTATAAACATGGAAATATCCACACCACTATCTCTATAAACATGGAAAAATCAACACCGCTATCTCTATGAACATGGAATTAACTACACAGCCATCTCTATAAAAATGGAAATATCTACTCCACGATCAGTATAAAGATGGAAATATGTACACCGCTATCTGTATAAACATGGAAATATCTCCACTGCTATCTCTATAAACATAGAAATATCTACACCGCCATCTCTATAAACATGGAAATATCCACACCGCCATCTGTATAAACATGGAAATATCTACACAGCCATGTGTACATACATGGAAATATTTACCCCGCTATCTATATAAACATGGAAATACCTACACCGCTATCTGTATAAACATGGAAATATCTACACCGCGGTCTTCATAAACATGGAAATATCTACACCGCTATCTGTATAAACATGGTAATATCTACACCACCATCTATATAAACATGGAAATATCTACACCGCCATCTGTATAAACATGGAAATATCTACAATGCCATCTGTAGAAAGATGGAAATAACTACACCGCAATCGGTGTAAACATGGAAATATCTACACCGATATCTATAAAAACATGGAAATATCTACACCGCTATCTGTATAAACATGGAAATATCTACACCGCGATCTGCATAAACATGGAAATATCTACACCGCGATCTCTATAAACATGGAAATACCTACACAGCTATCTCCATAAAAATGGAAATATCTACACCGCCATCAGTATAAACACGGAAATACCTACAAAGTCATCTGTATAAAGATGGAAATACCTGCACAGCCATCTGTATAAACATGGAAATATCTACACAGCCATTTGTATATACTTGGAAATAGCTACACTGCTATCTTTATAAACATGGAAATAACTACACCGCTATTTGTATAAACAAGGAAATATCTACACCGTGATCTGTATAAACATGGAAATATCTACACTGCCATCTCTATAAACATGGAAATATCTACACCCTTATCTGTATAAACATGGAAATATCCACAACGCTATCTCTATAAACATGGAAAAATCAACACCGCTATCTCTATGAACATGGAATTATCTACACCGCCATCTCTATAAAAATGGAAATATCTACACCACGATCAGTATAAACATGGAAATATCTACACCGCTATCTGTATAAACATGGAAATATCTCCACTGCTATCTCTATAAACATCGAAATATCTACACCGCCATCTGTATAAACATGGAAATATATACACCGCCATCTGTATAAACATGGAAATATCTACACAGCCATGTGTACATACATGGAAATATTTACACCGCTATCTATATAAACATGGGAATAACTACACCGCTATCTGTATCAACATGGAAATATCTACACCGCAGTTTTCATAAACATGGAAATATCTACACCGCTATCTGTATAAACATGGTAATATCTACACCACCATCTATATAAACATGGAAATATCTACACCGCCATCTGTATAAACATGGAAATATCTACAATGCCATCTGTAGAAAGATGGAAATAACTACACCGCAATCGGTGTAAACATGGAAATATCTACACCGATATCTGTAAAAACATGGAAATATCTACACCGCTATCTGTATAAACATGGAAATATCTACACCGCGATCTGCATAAATTTGGAAATATCTACACCGCGATCTGTATAAACATGGAAATATCTACACCGCTATCTGTATAAACATGGAAATATCTACACAGCTATCTCTATAAACATGGAAATATCTACACCGCCATCTGTATAAACATGGAAATACCTACAAAGTCATCTGTATATACATGGAAATATCTACAAAGCCATCTGTATATACATGGAAATATCTACACCACTATCTGTATAAACATGGAAATAACTACACCGCTATTTGTATAAACAAGGAAATATTTACACCGTGATCTGTATAAACATGGAAATATTTACACTGCTATCTGTATAATCATGGAAATTTCTACACCGTTATCTGTATAAACATGGAAATATCTACACCACCATCTATATAAACATGGAAATATCTACACCACCATCTGTATAAACATGGAAATATCTACAATGCCATCTGTATACACATGGAAATACCTACACGGCAATCTGTGTATAGATGGAAACATCAACACCGCAATCTGTACAAACTTGGAAATATCTACACTGCTATCTCTATAAACATGGAAATATCTACACTGCGGTCTGCATAAACATGGAAATATCTACACCGGTATCTGTATAAACATGGAAATATCTACACCGCGATCTGTACAAATATGGAAATATCTACACCACGATCTGTATAAACATGGAAATATATGCACCGCTATCTCTATAGACATGGAAATATCTACAAAGCCATCTGTATACACATGGAAATACCTACACAGTCATGTGTGGGAACATGGAAATATCTACACTGGATCTGTATAAACATAGAAATATCTACACAGCCCTCTGAATAAATATGGAGATAACTGCATAGGCATCTGTATAAACATGGAAATATCTGCACCACTATCTGTATAAACATGGAAATACCTACACTGCTGTCTCTATAAACATGGAAATATGTAAACCGCTATGTGTATAAACATGGAAATATCTCCACTGCTGTCTGTATAAACATGGAAATATCTAAACCGTTATCTGTATAAACATAGAAATATCTACAGTGCCATCTCTATAAACATTGAAATATCTACTATGCAATCTGTAAAAACATAGAATTATCTACACAGTCATCTGAATAAACATGGAAATATCTACACCACCATCTGTATAAACATGGAAACACCTACAATACCATCTGTATACACATGGAAATATCTACACAGACATGTGTATAAATATGGAAATATCTACACCGCCATCTGTATAAACATGGAAATATCTAAACTGCCATCTGTAGAAAGATGGAAATATCTACACCGCTATCTCTATAAATATGGAAATATCCACACCGCCATCTCTATAAACATGAAAATATCTACACTGCCATCTCCGTAAACATGGAAGTATCTACTCCGCCATGTGTATAAACACGGAAATATCTACACCACCATCTGTGAAAACATGGAAATATCTACACCGCAATCTGTATAAACATGGAAATATCTACACTGCCATCTGCATGTCCATGGAAATATCTACGCTGCCATCTGTATAAACATGGAAATATCTACACGGCCATCTCTGTATTGATGGAAATATCAACACCGCCACCTGTACAAACATGGAAATATCTGCACCGCTATCTCTATAAACATGGAAATATCTGCACTGCCATCTGTGAAAACATGGAAATACCTATACAGTCATCTGTATAAACATGGAAATATCTACAATGCCATCTGTATACACATGGAAATATCTACACAGCCATCTGTATAAACAGGTAAATATTTACACTGCTATCTCTGTAAACATGGAAATATCTACACCGCCATCTCTATAAACATGAAAATATCTACACTGCCATCTCCATAAACATGGAAGTAACTACTCCGCCATCTGTATAAACATGGAAACATCTAAACCGCCATCAGTGTGAATGAGGAAATATCTACAATGCCATCTGTATAAAGATATAAATATCTGCACCGCGAGCTGTATAAACATGGAAATATCTACATCGCTATCTGTATAAACGTGGAAATACCAACACCGCTATCGGTATCAACATGGAAATATCTACAACGCCGTCTATATAAACATGGAAATATCTACACCGCTATGTCTATAAACATGGAAATACCTACACCGTTATCTCCATAAACATGGAAATATCTACACCGCTATCTGTATAAACATGGAAATATCTACACCGCTATCTGTATAAACATGGAAATATCTACCCCGCAATCTGTATGAACATGGAAATATCTACTCCCCGATCTGTATAAACATGGAGATATCTTCACCACGATCTGTATAAACATGGAAATATCTACACCACTATCTGTATAAACATGGTAATATCTACACCACCATCTATATAAACATGGAAATATCTACACCGCCATCTGTATAAACATGGAAATATCTACAATGCCATCTATAGAAAGATGGAAATATCTACACCGCAATCTGTGAAAACATGGAAATATCTACACCAATATCTGTAAAAACATGGAAATATCTACACCGCTATCTGTATAAACATGGAAATATCTGCACCGCCATCTACATATCCATGGAAATATCTGCGCCACCACCTGTATAAACATGGAAATATCTACACGGTCATCTGTGTATAGATGGAAATATCAACACCGCCATCTGTACAAACATGGATATATCTGTGCAGCTATCCGTATAAACATGGAAATATCTACACCGCGGTCTGTATAAACATGGAAATATCTACACCGTGATCTGTATAAACATGGAAATATTTACGCCGCTATCTGTATAAACTTGGAAACTTCTACACCGTTATCTGTATAAATATGGAAATATCTGCACCGCTATCTCTATAAACTTGGAAATATCTACACCGCCATCTGAATAAACATGGAAATATCTATACAGTCATCTGTGTAAACATGGAAATATCTACACCACCATCTGTATAAACGTGGATATATCTACAATGCCATCTGTATACACATGGAAATAACTACACGGCAATCTGTGTATAGATGGAAACATCAACACCACCATCTGTACAAACATGGAAATATCTACACTGCTATCTCTATAAACATGGAAATATCTACACTGCGGTCTGTATAAACATGGAAATATCTACGCCGGTGTCTGTTGATACATGGAAATATCTACAGCGCCATCTCTATAAACATTGAAATATCTACACTGCCATCTGCAAAAACATGGAAATATCTACACAGTCATCTGAATAAACATGGAAATATCTACACCACCATCTGTATAAACATGGAAATATCTACACCGCTATCTGTATAAACACGGAAATATATACACCACCATCTGTGTAAACATGGAAATATCTACACCGCTATCTGTATAAACATGAAAATATCTACACCACCATCTGCATGTCCATGGAAATATCTACGCCGCCATCTGTATAAACATGGAAATATCTACACGGCCATCTGGGAATAGATGGAAATATCAACACCGCCACCTGTACAAACATGGAAATATCTACACCGCTATCTCTATAAACATGGAATTATCTGCACTGCCATCTGTAAAAACATGGAAATACCTATACAGTCATCTGAATAAACATGGAAATATCTACAATGCCATCTGTATACACATGGAAATATCTACACAGCCATCTGTATAAACATGTAAATATCTACACTGCTATCTCTATAAACATGGAAATATCTACACCGCCATCTCCATAAACATGAAAATATCTACACTGCCATCTGCATAAATATGGAACTAACTACTCCGCCATCTGTATAAACATGGAAACATCTACACCGCCGTCTGTGTGAATAAGGAAATATCTACAATGCCATCTGTATAAAGATATAAAAACCTGCACCGCGAGCTGTATAAACATGGAAATATCTACTTCGCTATCTGTATAAACGTGGAAATACCAACACCGCTATCAGTATAAACATGGAAATATCTACAACGCCATCTATGTAAACATGGAAATACCTACACCGCTATGTCTAAATACTTGGAAATACCTACACCGCTATCTCTATAAACATGGAAATATCTACACCGCTATCTGTATAAACATGGAAATATCTACATCGCGATCTGTATAAACATGGGAATATCTACACCGCGATCTGTATAAACATGGAAATATCTTCACCACCATCTGTACAAACATGGAAATATCTACACCGCTATCTCTATAAACATGGAAATATCTGCACTGCCATCTGTAAAAACATGGAAATACCTATACAGTCATCTGTATAAAAATGGAAATATCTACAATGCCATCTGTATACACATCGAAATATCTACACAGCCATCTGTATAAACATGTAAATATCTACACTGCTATCTCAATAAACATGGAAATATCTACACCGCCATCTCTATAAACATGAAAATATCTACACTTCCATCTCCAAAAACATGGAACTAACTACTCCGCCATCTGTATAAACATGGAAACATCTACACCGCCATCTGTGTGAATAAGGAAATATCTACAATGCCATCTGTATAAAGATATAAATATCTGCACCGCGAGCTGTATAAACATGGAAATACCTACATCGCTATCTGTATAAACGTGGAAATACCAACACCGCTTTCAGTATAAACATGGAAATATCTACAACGCCATCTATATAAACATGGAAATATCTACACCGCTATGTCTACAAACATGGAAATACCTACACCGCTATCTCTATAAACATGGAAATATCTACACCGCTATCTGTATAAACATGGAAATATCTACAAGGCTATCTGTATAAACATGGAAATATCTACATCGCGATCTGTATAAACATGGAAATATCTACACCGCGATCTGTATAAACATGGAAATATCTTCACCACGATCTGTATAAACATGGAAATACCTACACCGCCATCTGTATAAACATGGAAATATGTACACCACCATCTATATAAACATGGAAATATCTACACCGCCACCTGTATAAACATGGAAATATCTACAATGACATCTGTAGAAAGATGGAAGTATCTACACCGCAAGCTGTGTAAACATGGAAATATCTACACCGATATCTGTAAAAACATGGAAATATCTACACCGCTATCTGTATAAACATGGAAATATCTACACCGCGATCTGTATAAACATGGAAATATCTACACTGCCATCTCTATAAACATGGAAATATCTACACCCTTATCTGTATAAACATGGAAATATCCACACCACTATCTCTATAAACATGGAAAAATCAACACCGCTATCTCTATGAACATGGAATTAACTACACCGCCATCTCTATAAAAATGGAAATATCTACTCCACGATCAGTATAAAGATGGAAATATGTACACTGCTATCTGTATAAACATGGAAATATCTCCACTGCTATCTCTATAAACATAGAAATATCTACACCGCCATCTGTATAAACATGGAAATATCCACACCGCCATCTGTATAAACATGGAAATATCTACACAGCCATGTGTACATACATGGAAATATTTACCCCGCTATCTATATAAACATGGAAATACCTACACCGCTCTCTGTATAAACATGGAAATATCTACACCGCGGTCTTCATAAACATGGAAATATCTACACCGCTATCTGTATAAACATGGTAATATCTACACCACCATCTATATAAACATGGAAATATCTACACCGCCATCTGTATAAACATGGAAATATCTACAATGCCATCTGTAGAAAGATGGAAATAACTACACCGCAATCGGTGTAAACATGGAAATATCTACACCGATATCTATAAAAACATGGAAATATCTACACCGCTATCTGTATAAACATGGAAATATCTACACCGCGATCTGCATAAACATGGAAATATCTACACCGCGATCTGTATAAACATGGAAATATCTACACCGCTATCTGTATAAACATGAATATATCTACACAGCTATCTCTATAAACATGGAAATATCTACACCACCATCTGTATAAACATGGAAATACCTACAAAGACATCTGTATATACATGGAAATATCTACAAAGCCATCTGTATAAACATGGAAATATCTACACAGCCATCTGTATATACATGGAAATATCTACACCACTATCTGTATAAACATGGAAATAACTACACCGCTATTTGTATAAACAAGGAAATATTTACACCGTGATCTGTATAAACATGGAAATATTTACACTGCTATCTGTATAATCATGGAAATTTCTACACCGTTATCTGTATAAACATGGAAATATCTACACCACCATCTATATAAACATGGAAATATCTACACCACCATCTGAATAAACATGGAAATATCTACAATGCCATCTGTATACACATGGAAATACCTACACGGCAATCTGTGTATAGATGGAAACATCAACACTGCCATCTGTACAAACTTGGAAATATCTACACTGCTATCTCTATAAACATGGAAATATCTACCCTGCGTTCTGTATAAACATGGAAATATCTACACCGGTATCTGTATAAACATGGAAATATCTACACCGCGATCTGTACAAATATGGAAATATCTACACCACGATCTGTATAAACATGGAAATATATGCACCGCTATCTCTATAGACATGGAAATATCTACAAAGCCATCTGTATAAACATGGAAATACCTACACAGTCATGTGTGGGAACATGGAAATATCTACACTGGATCTGTATAAACATAGAAATATCTACACAGCCCTCTGAATAAATATGGAGATAACTGCATAGGCATCTGTATAAACATGGAAATATCTGCACCACTATCTGTATAAACATGGAAATACCTACACTGCTGTCTCTATAAACATGGAAATATGTACACCGCTATGTGTATAAACATGGAAATATCTCCACTGCTGTCTGTATAAACATGGAAATATCTCCACCGTTATCTGTATAAACATAGAAATATCTACAGCTCCATCTCTATAAACATTGATATATCTACTATGCATTCTGTAAAAACAGAAATATCTACACAGTCATCTGAATAAACATGGAAATATCTACACCACCATCTGTATAAACATGGAAATACCTTCAATATCTTCTGTATACACATGGAAATATCTACACCACTATCTGTATAAACATGGTAATATCTACACCACCATCTATATAAACATGGAAATATCTACACCGCCATGTGTATAAACATGGAAATATCTTCAACGCCATCTATAGAAAGATGGAAATATCTACACCGCAATCTGTGAAAACATGGAAATATCTACACCAATATCTGTAAAAACATGGAAATATCTACACCGCTATCTGTATAAACATGGAAATATCTACACTGCGGTCTGCATAAACATGGATATATCTACACCGCTATCTCTATAAACATGGAAATATCTGCACTGCCATCTGTAAAAACATGGAAATACCTATACAGTCATCTGTATAAACATGGAAATATCTACACCGCGATCTGTATAAACATGGCAATATTTACACCGCTATCTGTATAATCATGGAAATTTCTACACCGTTATGTGTATAAATATGGAAATTTCTACACCGCTATCTCTATAAACATGGAAATATCTACACCGCCATCTGTATAAACATGGAAATACCTTTATAGACATCTGTGTAAACATGGAAATATCTACACCACCATCTGTATAAACATGGAAATATCTACAATGCCATCTGTATACACATGGAAATACCTACACGGCAATCTGTGTATAGATGGAAACATCAACACCGCCATCTGTACAAACTTGGAAATATCTACACTGCTATCTCTATAAACTGGAAAATATCTACACTGCGGTCTGCATAAACATGGATATATCTACACCGGTATCTGTATAAACATGGAAATATCTACACCACGATCTGTATAAACATGGAAATAACTACACCGCTAATTGTATAAACAAGGAAATATCTACACCGTGATCTGTATAAACATGGAAATATTAACACCGCTATCTGTATAATCATGGAAATTTCTACACCGTTACCTGTATAAATATGGAAATATCTACACCGCTATCTCTATAAACATGGAAATATCTACAACGCCATCTATATAAACATGTTAATATCTACACCGCTATGTCTATAAACATGGAAATACCTACACCACTATCTCTATAAACATGGAAATATCTACACCGCTATATGTATAAACATGGAAATATCTATACCGCGATCTGTATAAACATGGAAATATCTACACCGCGATCTGTATAAACATGGAAATATCTACACCGCTATCTGTATAAACATGGAAATATCTACACAGCTATCTCTATAAATATTGAAATATATTCACGGCCATCTGTATAAACATGGAAATACCTACAAAGTCATCTGTATAAACATGGAAATATCTACACAGCCATCTGTATAAACCTGGATATATCTACACCGGTATCTGTATAAATATGGAAATATCTATACCTCGATCTGTATAAACATGGAAATAACTACACCGCTAATTGTATAAACAAGAAAATATCTACACCGTGATCTGTATAAACATGGAAATATTTACACCGCTATCTGTTTAATCATGGAAATTTCTACACCGTTATCTGTATAAATATGGAAATATCTACACCGCTATCTCTATAAACATGGAAATATCTAAACCGCCATCTGTATAAACATGGAAATACCTATATAGACATCTGTGTAAACATGGAAATATCTACACCACCATCTGTATAAACATGGAAATATCTACAATGCCATCCGTACACACATGGAAATACCTACACGGCAATCTGTGTATAGATGGAAACGTCAACACCGCCATCTCCACAAACTTGGAGATATCTACACTGCTATCTCTGTAAACATGGAAATATCTACACTGCGGTCTGTATAAACATGGAAATATCTACACCGGTATCTGTATAAACATGGAAATATCTACACCACGATCTGTATAAACGTGGAAATATCTACACCACGATCTGTATAAACATGGAAATATCTGCACCGCTATCTCTATAGACATGGAAATATCTAAAAATCCATCTGTATAAACATGGAAATACCTACACAGTCATGTGTAGGAACATGGAAATATCTACACTGCCATCTGTATAAACATAGAAATATCTACACAGCCCTCTGTATAAATATGGAGATAACTGCATAGGCATCTGTATAAACATGGAAATATCTGCACCGCTATCTACATAAACATGGAAATACCTACACTGCTGTCTCTATAAACATGGCAATATGTGCACCGCTATGTGTATAAACATGGAAATATCTCCACTGCTGTCTGTATAAACATGGAAATATCTCCACCGCTTTCTGTATAAACATAGAAATATCTACAGCGCCATCTCTATGAACATTGAAATATCTACACTGCAATCTGTAAAAACATAGAAATATCTACACAGTCATCTGAATAAACATGGAAATATCTACACTACCATCTGTATAAAGATGGAAATACCTTCAATATCAGCTGTATACACATGGAAATATCTACAAGACATATGTATAAATATGGAAATATCTACACCGCCATCTGTATAAACATGGAAATATCTACACTGCCATCTGTAGAAAGATGGAAATATCTACACCGCTATCTCTACAAATATGTAAATATCTACACCGCCATCTCTATAAACATGAAAATATCTACACTGCCATCTCCATAAAGATGGAAGTATCTACTCCGCCATGTGTATAAACACGGAAATATCTACACCACCATCTGTGAAAACATGGAAATATCTACACCGCTATCTGTATAAACATGGAAATATCTACGCCGCCATCTGTATAAACATGGAAATATCCACACGGCCATCTGTGTATAGATGGAAATATCAACACCGCCATCTGTACAAACATGGAAATATCTACACCGCTATCTCTATAAACATGGAAATATCTGCACTGCCATCTGTAAAAACATGGAAATACCTATACAGTCATCTGTATAAACATGGAAATATCTACAATGCCATCTGTATACACATGGAAATATCTATATATTTATGCTGCTGTCTCTATAAACATGGAAATATCTTCACCGCCATCTCTATAAACATGAAAATATCTACACTGCCATCTCCATAAACATGGAACTAACTACTCCGCCATCTGTATAAACATGGAAACATCTACACTGCCATCATGTGAATTAGGAAATATCTACAATGCCATCTGTATAAAGATATAAATATCTGCACCGCGAGCTGCATAAACATGGAAATATCTACAACGCCATCTATATAAACATGGAAATATCTACACCGCTATGTCTATAAACATGGAAATACCTACACCGCTATCTCTATAAACATGGAAATATCTACACCGCTATCTGTATAAACATGGAAATATCTACGCCGCTATCTGTATAAACATGGAAATATCTATACCGCGATCTGTATAAACATGGAAATATCTACACCGCGATCTGTATAAACATGGAAATATCTACACCGCTATCTGTATAAACATGGAAATATCTACACAGCTATCTCTATAAACATTGAAATATCTACACGGCCATCTGTATAAACATGGAAATACCTAAAAAGTCATCTGTATAAACATGGAAATATCTACACAGCAATCTGTATAAACATGGATATATCTACACCGGTATCTGTATGAACATGGAAATATCTACACCACGATCTGTGTAAACATGGAAATAACTACACCACTAATTGTATACACAAGGAAATATCTACACCGTGATCTGTATAATCATGGAAATATTTACACCGTATCTGTATAATCATGGAAATTTCTACACCGTTATCTGTATAAATATGGAATTATCTACACCGCTATCTCTATGAACATGGAAATATCTACACCGCCATCTGTATAAACATGGAAATACCTATATAGACATCTGTGTAAACATGGAAATATCTACACCACCATCTGTATAAACATGGAAATATCTACAATGCCATCTGTATACACATGGAAATACCTACACGGCAATCTGTGTATAGATGGAAACATCAACACCGCCATCTGTACAAACTTGGAAATATCTACACTGCTATCTCTATAAACATGGAAATATCTACACTGCGTCTGTATAAACATGGAAATATATACACCGGTATCTGTATAAATATGGAAATATCTACACCACGATCTGTATAAACATGGAAATATCTACACCACGATCTGTATAAACATGGAAATATCTGCACCGCTATCTCTATAGACATGGAAATATCTACAAAGCTATCTGTATAAACATGGAAATACCTACACAGTCATTTGTAGGAACGTGGAAATATCTACACTGCCCTCTGTATAAACATAGAAATATCTACACAGCCCTCTGTATAAATATGGAGATAACTGCATAGGCATCTGTATAAACATGGAAATATCTGCACCGCTATCTGTATAAACATGGAAATACCTACACTGCTGTCTCTATAAACATGGCAATATGTGCACCGCTATGTGTATAAACATGGAAATATCTCCACTGCTGTCTGTATAAACATGGAAATATCTCCACCGCTTTCTGTATAAACATAGAAATATCTACAGCGCCATCTCTATGAACATTGAAATATCTACACTGCAATCTGTAAAAACATAGAAATATCTACACAGTCATCTGAATAAACATGGAAATATCTACACCACCATCTGTATAAACATGGAAATACCTTCAATATCATCTGTATACACATGGAAATATCTACAAGACATATGTATAAATATGGAAATATCTAAACCGCCATCTGTATAAACATGGAAATATCTACACTGCCATCTGTAGAAAGATGGAAAATCTACAGCGCTATCTCTACACATATGTAAATATCTACACCGCCATCTCTATAAACATGAAAATATCTACACTGCCATCTCCATAAAGATGGAAGTATCTACTCCGCCATGTGTATAAACACGGAAATATCTACACCACCATCTGTGAAAACATGGAAATATCTACACCGCTATCTGTATAAACATGGAAATATCTACACTGCCATCTGCATGTCCATGGAAATATCTACACCGCCATCTGTATAAACATGGAGATATCTACACGGCCATCTGTGTATAGATGGAAATATCAACACCGCCATCTGTACAAACATGGAAATATCTACACCGCTATCTCTGTAAACATGGAAATATCTGCACTGCCATCTGTAAAAACATGGAAATAACTATACAGTCATCTGTATAAACATGGAAATATCTACAATGCCATCTGTATACACATGGAAATACCTACACAGCCATCTGTATAAACATGTAAATATTTACGCTGCTATCTCTATAAACATGGAAATATCTTCACCGCCATCTATATAAACATGAAAATATCTACACTGCCATCTCCATAAACATGGAACTAACTACACCTCCATCTGTATAAACATGGAAACATCTACACAGCCATCATGTGAATAAGGAAATATCTACAATGCCATCTGTATAAAGATATAAATATCTGCACCGCGAGCTGCATAAACATGGAAATATCTACATCGCTATCTGTATAAACGTGGAAATACCAACACCGCTATCGGTATAAACATGGAAATATCTACAACGCCATCTATATAAACATGGAAATATCTACACCGCTATGTCTATAAACATGGAAATACCTACACCGCTATCTCTATAAACATGGAAATATCTACACCGCTATCTGTATAAACATGGAAATATCTACACCGCTATCTGTATAAACATGGAAATATCTATACCGCGATCTGTATAAACATGGAAATATCTACACCGCAATCTGTATAAACATGGAAATATCTACACCGCTATCTGTATAAACATGGAAATATCTACACAGCTATCTCTATAAACATTGAAATATCTACACGGCCATCTGTATAAACATGGAAATACCTACAAAGTCATCTGTATAAACATGGAAATATCTACACAGCCATCTGTGTAAACATGGATATATCTACACCGGTATCTGTATAAACATGGAAATATCTACACCAAGATCTGTATAAACATGGAAATAACTACACCGCTAATTGTATAAACAAGGAAATATCTACACCGTGATCTGTATAAACATGGAAATATTTACACCGCTATCTGTATAATCATGGAAATTTCTACACCGTTATCTGTATAAATGTGGAAATATCTACACCGCTATCTCTATAAACATGGAAATATCTACACCGCCATCTGTATAAACATGGAAATACCTATATAGACATCTGTGTAAACATGGAAATATCTACACCACCATCTGTATAAACATGGCAATATCTTCAATGCCATCTGTATACACATGGAAATACATACACGGCACTCTGTGTATAGATGGAAACATCAACACCGCCATCTGTACAAACTTGGAAATATCTACACCGCTATCTCTATAAACATGGAAATATCTACACTGCGGTCTGTAGAAACATGGAAATATCTACACCGGTATCTGTATAAACATGGAAATATCTACACCACAATCTGTATAAACATGGAAATATCTACACCACGATCTGTATAAACATGGAAATATCTGCACCGCTATCTCTATAGACATGGAAATATCTAAAAATCCATCTGTATAAACATGGAAATACCTACACAGTCATGTGTAGGAACATGGAAATATCTACACTGCCATCTGTATAAACATAGAAATATCTACACAGCCCTCTGTATAAATATGGAGATAACTGCATAGGCATCTGTATAAACATGGAAATATCTGCACCGCTATCTAAATAAACATGGAAATACCTACACTGCTGTCTCTATAAACATGGCAATATGTGCACCGCTATGTGTATAAACATGGAAATATCTCCACTGCTGTCTGTATAAACATGGAAATATCTCCACCGCTTTCTGTATAAACATAGAAATATCTACAGCGCCATCTCTATGAACATTGAAATATCTACACTGCAATCTGTAAAAACATAGATATATCTACACAGTCATCTGAATAAACACGGAAATATCTACACTACCATCTGTATAAAGATGGAAATACCTTCAATATCATCTGTATGCACATGGAAATATCTACAAGACATATGTATAAATATGGAAATATCTACACCGCCATCTGTATAAACATGGAAATATCTACACTGCCATCTGTAGAAAGATGGAAATACCTCCACCGCTATCTCTACAAATATGTAAATATCTACACCGCCATCTCTATAAACATGAAAATATCTACACTGCCATCTCCATAAAGATGGAAGTATCTACTCCGCCATGTGTATAAACACGGAAATATCTACACCACCATCTGTGAAAACATGGAAATATCTACACCGCTATCTGTATAAACATGGAAATATCTGCACTGCCATCTGTGAAAACATGGAAATACCTATACAGTCATCTGTATAAACATGGAAATATCTACAAAGCCATCTGTATACACATGGAAATATCTACACAGCCATCTGTATAAACATGTAAATATTTACGCTGCTATCTCTATAAACATGGAAATACCTTCACCGCCATCTCTATAAACATGAAAATATCTACACTGCCATCTCCATAAACATGGAACTAACTAATCCGCCATCTGCATAAACATGGAAACATCTACCCCGCCAACATGTGAATAAGGAAATATCTACAATGCCATCTGTATAAAGATATAAATATCTGCACCACGAGCTGCATAAACATGGAAATATCTACATCGCTATCTGTATAAACGTGGAAATACCAACACCGCTATCGGTATAAACATGGAAATATCTACAACGTCATCTACATAAACATGGAAATATCTACACCGCTATGTCTATAAACATGGAAATACCAACACCGCTATCTCTATAAACATGGAAATATCTACACCGCTATCTGTATAAACATGGAAATATCTACACCGCTATCTGTATATACATGGAAATATCTATACCGCGATCTGTATAAACATGGAAATATCTACACCGCGATCTGTATAAACATGGAAATATCTACACCGCTACCTGTATAAACATGGAAATATCTACACAGCTATCTCTATAAACATTGAAATATCTACACGTCCATCTTTTTAAAATGGAAATACCTACAAAGTCATCTGTATAAACATGGAAATATCTACACAGCCATCTGTATAAACATGGATATATCTACACAGCCATCTGTATATACATGGAAATATCTACACCACTATCTGTATAAACATGGAAATAACTACACCACTAATTGTATAAACAAGGAAATATCTACACCGTGATCTGTATAAACATGGAAATATTTACACCGCTATCTGTATAATCATGGAAATTTCTACACCGTTATCTGTATAAATATGGAAATATCTACACCGCTATCTCTATAAACATGGAAATATCTACACCATCATCTGTATAAACATGGAAATATCTACAATGCCATCTGTATACACATGGAAATACCTACACGACAATCTGTGTATAGATGGAAACATCAACACCGCCATCTGTACAAACTTGGAAATATCTACAATGCTATCTCTATAAACATGGAAATATCTACACTGCGGTCTGTATAAACATGGAAATATCTACACCGGTATCTGTATAAACATGGAAATATCTACACTATGATCTGTATAAACATGGAAATATCTACACCACGATCTGTATAAACATGGAAATATCTGCACCGCTATCTCTATAGACATGGAAATATCTACAAAGCCATCTGTATAAACATGGAAATACCTACACAGTCATGTGTAGGAACATGGAAATATCTACACTGCCATCTGTATAAACATAGAAATATCTACACAGCCCTCTGTATAAATATGGAGATAACTGCATAGGCATCTGTACAAACATGGAAATATCTGCACCGCTATCTGTATAAACATGGAAATACCTACACTGCTGTCTCTATAAACACGGCAATATGTGCACCGCTATGTGTATAAACATGGAAATATCTCCACTTCTGTCTGTATAAACATGGAAATACCTCCACCGCTTTCTGTATAAACATAGAAATATCTACAGCGCCATCTCTATGAACATTGAAATATCTACACTGCAATCTGTAAAAACATAGAAATATCTACACAGTCATCTGAATAAACATGGAAATATCTACACCACCATCTGTATAAACATGGAAATACCTTCAATATCATCTGTATACACATGGAAATATCTACAAGACATATGTATAAATATGGAAATATCTACACCGCCATCTGTATAAACATGGAAATAACTACACTGCCATCTGTAGAAAGATGGAAATATCTACACCGCTATCTCCACAGATATGTAAATATCTACACCGCCGTCTCTATAAACATGAAAATATCTACACTGCCATCTCCATAAAGATGGAAGTATCTACTCCGCCATGTGTATAAACACGGAAATATCTACACCACCATCTGTGAAAACATGGAAATATCTACACCGCTATCTGTATAAACATGGAAATATCTACACCGCCATCTGCATGTTCATGGAAATATCGACGCCGCCATCTGTATAAACATGGAAATATCTACACGGCCATCTGTGTATAGATGGAAATATCAACACCGCCATCTGTACAAACATGGAAATATCTACACCGCTATCTCTATAAACATGGAAATATCTGCACTGCCATCTGTAAAAACATGGAAATACCTATACAGTCATCTGTATAAACATGGAAATATCTACAATGCCATCTGTATACACATGGAAATATCTACACAGCCATCTGTATAAACATGTAAATATTTACGCTGCTATCTCTATAAACATGGAAATATCTTCACCGCCATCTCTATAAACATGAAAATATCTACACTGCCATCTCCATAAACATGGAAGTAACTACTCCGCCATCTGTATGAACATGGAAACATCTACCCCGCCATCATGTGTATAAGGAAATATCTACAATACCATCTGTATAAAGATATAAATATCTGCACCGCGAGCTGCATAAACATGGAAATATCTGCATCGCTATCTGTATAAACGTGGAAATACCAACACCGCTATCGGTATAAACATGGAAATATCTACAACGCCATCTACATAAACATGGAAATATCTACACCGCTATGTCTATAAAGATGGAAATACCTACACCGCTATCTCTATAAACATGGAAATATCTACACCGCTATCTGTATAAACATGGAAATATCTACACCGCTATCTGTATAAACATGGAAATATCTATACCGCGATGTGTATAAACATGGAAATATCTAAAAGCGATCTGTATAAACATGGAAATATCTACACCGCTATCTGTATAAACATGGAAATATCTACACAGCTATCTCTTTAAACATTGAAATATCTACACGGCCATCTGTATAAACATGGAAATACCTACAAAGTCATCTGTATAAACATGGAAATATCTACAGAGCCATCTGTATAAACATGGATATATCTACACAGCCATCTGTATATACATGGAAATATCTACACCACTGTCTGTACAAAAATGGAAATATCTACACCGCTAATTGTATAAACAAGGAAATATCTACACCGTGATCTGTATAAACATGGAAATATTTACACCGCTATCTGTATAATCATGGAAATTTCTACACCGTTATCTGTATAAATATGGAAATATCTACACCGCTATCTCTATAAACACGGAAATATCTACACCGCCATCTGTATAAACATGGAAATACCTATATAGACATCTGTGTAAACATGGAAATATCTACACCACCATCTGAATAAACATGGAAATATCTACAATGCCATTTGTATACACATGGAAATACCTGCACGGCAATCTGTGTATAGATGGAAACATCAACACCGCCATCTCTACAAACTTGGAAATATCTACACTGCTATCTCTATAAACATGGAAATATCTACACCGGTATCTGTATAAACATGGAAATATCTACACCACGATCTGTATAAACATGGAAATATCTACACCACGATCTGTATAAACATGGAAATATCTACACCAGGATCTGTATAAACATGGAAATATCTGCACCGCTATCTCTATAGACATGGAAATATCTACAAAGCCATCTGTAGAAACATGGAAATACCTACACAGTCATGTGTAGGAACATGGAAATATCTACACTGCCATCTGTATAAACATAGAAATATCTACACAGCCCTCTGTATAAATATGGAGATAACTGCATAGGCATCTGTATAAACATGGAAATATCTGCACCGCTATCTGTATAAACATGGAAATACCTACACTGCTGTCTCTATAAACATGGCAATATGTGCACCGCTATGTGTATAAACATGGAAATATCTCCACTGCTGTCTGTATAAACATGGAAATAACTCCACCGCTTTCTGTATAAACATAGAAATATCTACAGCGCCATCTCTATGAACATTGAAATATCTACACTGCAATCTGTAAAAACATAGAAATATCTACACAGTCATCTGAATAAACATGGAAATATCTACACCACCATCTGTATAAACATGGAAATACCTTCAATATCATCTGTATACACATGGAAATATCTACAAGACATCTGTATAAATATGGAAATATCTACTCCGCTATCTGTATAAACATGGAAATATCTACACTGCCATCTGTAGAAACATGGAAATATCTACACAGCTATCTCTATAAATATGGAAATATCTACAACGCCATCTCTATAAACATGAAAATATCTACACTGCCATTTCCATAAAGATGGAAGTATCTGCTCCGCCATGTGTATAAGCACGGAAATATCTACAACACCGTCTGTGAAAACATGGAAATATCTACACCGCTATCTGTATAAACATGGAAATATCTACACCGCTATCTGTATAAACATGGAAATATCTATACCGTGATCTGTATAAACATGGAAATATCTACACCGTGATCTGTATAAACATGGAAATATCTACACCGCTATCTGTATAAACATGGAAATATCTACACAGCTATCTCTATAAACATTGAAATATCTACACGGCCCTCTGTATAAACATGGAAATACCTACAAAGTCATCTGTATAAACATGGAAATATCTACACAGCCATCTGTATAAACATGGATATATCTACACCGGTATCTGTATAAACATGGAAATATCTACACCAAGATCTGTATAAACATGGAAATAACTACACCGCTAATTGTATAAACAAGGAAATATCTACACCGTGATCTGTATAAACATGGAAATATTTACACCGCTATCTGTATAATCATGGAAATTTCTACACCGTTATCTGTATAAATGTGGAAATATCTACACCGCTATCTCTATAAACATGGAAATATCTACACCGCCATCTGTATAAACATGGAAATACCTATATAGACATCTGTGTAAACATGGAAATATCTACACCACCATCTGTATAAACATGGAAATAACTTCAATGCCATCTGTATACACATGGAAATACCTACCCGGCAATCTGTGTTTAGATGGAAACATCAACACCGCCATCTGTACAAACTTGGAAATATCTACACTGCTATCTCTATAAACATGGAAATATCTATACTGCGGTCTGTATAAACATGGAAATATCTACACCGGTATCTGCATAAACATGGAAATATCTACACCACAATCTGTATAAACATGGAAATATCTACACCACGATCTGTATAAACATGAAAATATCTGCACCGCTATCTCTGTAGACATGGAAATATCTAAAAATCCATCTGTATAAACATGGAAATACCTACACAGTCATGTGTAGGAACATGGAAATATCTACACTGCCATCTGTATAAACATAGAAATATATACTCAACCCTCTGTATAAATATGGAGACAACTGCATAGGCATCTGTATAAACATGGAAATATCTGCACCGCTATCTACATAAACATGGAAATACCTACACTGCTGTCTCTATAAACATGGCAATATGTGCACCGCTATGTGTATAAACATGGAAATATCTCCACTGCTGTCTGTATGAACATGGAAATATCTCCACCGCTTTCTGTATAAACATAGAAATATCTACAGCGCCATCTCTATGAACATTGAAATATCTACACTGCAATCTGTAAAAACATAGAAATATCTACACAGTCATCTGAATAAACATGGAAATATCTACACTACCATCTGTATAAAGATGGAAATACCTTCAATATCATCTGTATACACATGGAAATATCTACAAGACATATGTATAAATATGGAAATATCTACACCGCCACCTGTATAAACCTGGAAATATCTACACTGCCATCTGTAGAAAGATGGAAATACCTACACCGCTATCTCTACAAATATGTAAATATCTACACCGCCATCTCTATAAACATGAAAATATCTACACTGCCATCTCCATAAAGATGGAAGTATCTACTCCGCCATGTGTATAAACACGGAAATATCTACACCACCATCTGTGAAAACATGGAAATATCTACACCACTATCTGTATAAACATGGAAATATCTGCACTGCCATCTGTAAAAACATGGAAATAGCTTTACAATCATCTGTATAAACATGGAAATATCTACAAAGCCATCTGTATACACATGGAAATATCTACACTGCCATCTGTATAAACATGTAAATATTTACGCTGCTATCTCTATAAACATGGAAATATCTTCACCGCCATCTCTATAAACATGAAAATATCTACACTGCCATCTCCATAAACATGGAACTAACTAATCCGCCATCTGTATAAACATGGAAACATCTACCCCGCCAACATGTGAATAAGGAAATATCTACAATGCCATCTGTATAAAGATATAAATATCTGCACCGCGAGCTGCATAAACATGGAAATATCTACATCGCTATCTGTATAAACGTGGAAATACCAACACCGCTATCGGTATAAACATGGAAATATCTACAATGCCATCTACATAAACATGGAAATATCTACACCGCTATGTCTATAAACATGGAAATACCTACACCGCTATCTCTATAAACATGGAAATATCTACACCGCTATGTGTATAAACATGGAAATATCTACACCGCTATCTGTATAAACATGGAAATATCTATACCGCGATCCGTATAAACATGGAAATATCTACACCGCGATCTGTATAAACATGGAAATATCTACACCGCTACCTGTATAAACATGGAAATATCTACACAGCTATCTCTATAAACATTGAAATATCTACACGGCCATCTTTTTAAAATGGAAATACCTACAAAGTCATCTGTATAAACATGGAAATATCTACACAGCCATCTGTATAAACATGGATATATCTACACAGCCATCTGTATATACATGGAAATATCTACACCACTATCTGTATAAACATGGAAATAACTACACCGCTAATTGTATAAACAAGGAAATATCTACACCGTGATCTGTATAAACATGGAAATATTTACACCGCTATCTGTATAATCATGGAAATTTCTACACCGTTATCTGTATAAATATGGAAATATCTACATCGCTATCTCTATAAACATGGAAATATCTACACCGCCATCTGTATAAACATGGAAATACCTATATAGACATCTGTGTAAACATGGAAATATCTACACCACCATCTGTATAAACATGGAAATATCTACAAAGCCATCTGTATCCACATGGAAATAGCTACACGGCAATCTGTGTATAGATGGAAACATCAACACCGCCATCTGTACAAACTTGGAAATATCTACACTGCTATCTCTATAAACATGGAAATATCTACACTGCGGTCTGTATAAACATGGAAATATCTACACCGGTATCTGTATAAACATGGAAATATCTACACCACGATCTGTATAAACATGGAAATATCTACACCACGATCTGTATAAACATGGAAATATCTGCACCGCTATCTCTATAGACATGGAAATATCTACAAAGCCATCTGTATAAACATGGAAATACCTACACAGTCATGTGTAGGAACATGGAATTATCTACACTGCCATCTGTATAAACATAGAAATATCTACACAGCCCTCTGTATAAATATGGAGATAACTGCATAGGCATCTGTATAAACATGGAAATATCTGCACCGCTATCTGTATAAACATGGAAATACCTACACTGCTGTCTCTATAAACACGGCAATATGTGCACCGCTATGTGTATAAACATGGAAATATCTCCACTGCTGTCTGTATAAACATGGAAATATCTCCACCGCTTTCTGTATAAACATAGAAATATCTACAGCGCCATCTCTATGAACATTGAAATATCTACACGGCAATCTGTAAAAACTTAGAAATATCTACACAGTCATCTGAATAAACTTGGAAATATCTACACCATCATCTGTATAAACATGGAAATACCTTCAATATCATCTGTATACACATGGAAATATCTACAAGACATATGTATAAATATGGAAATATCTACACTGCCATCTGTATAAACATGGAAATATCTACATTGCCATCTGTAGAAAGATGGAAATATCTGCACCGCTATCTCTACAAATATGTAAATATCTACACCGCCATCTCTATAAACATGAAAATATCTACACTGCCATCTCCATAAAGATGGAAGAATCTACTCCGCCATGTGTATAAACACGGAAATATCTACACCACCATCTGTGAAAACCTGGAAATATCTACACCGCTATCTGTATAAACATGGAAATAACTACACTGCCATCTGTATGTCCATGGAAATATCTACGCCGCCATCTGTATAAACATGGAAATATCTACACGGCCATCTGTGTATAGATGGAAATATCAACACCGCCATCTGTACAAACATGGAAATATCTACACCGCTATCTCTATAAACATGGAAATATCTGCAATGCCATCTGTGAAAACATGGAAATACCTATACAGTCATCTGTATAAACATGGAAATATCCACAATGCCATCTGTATACACATGGAAATATCTACACAGCCATCTGTATAAACATGTAAATATTTATGCTGCTGTCTCTATAAACATGGAAATATCTTCACCGCCATCTCTATAAACATGAAAATATCTACACTGCCATCTCCATAAACATGGAACTAACTACTCCGCCATCTGTATAAACATGGAAACATCTACACCGCCATCATGTGAATTAGGAAATATCTACAATGCCATCTGTATAAAGATATAAATATCTGCACCGCGAGCTGCATAAACATGGAAATATCTACAACGCCATCTATATAAACATGGAAATATCTACACCGCTATGTCTATAAACATGGAAATACCTACACCGCTATCTCTATAAACATGGAAATATCTACACCGCTATCTGTATAAACATGGAAATATCTACACCGCTATCTGTATAAACATGGAAATATCTATACCGCGATCTGTATAAACATGGAAATATCTACACCGCGATCTGTATAAACATGGAAATATCTACACCGCTATCTGTATAAACATGGAAATATCTACACAGCTATCTCTATAAACATTGAAATATCTACACGGCCATCTGTATAAACATGGAAATACCTACAAAGTCATCTGTATAAACATGGAAATATCTACACAGCAATCTGTATAAACATGGATATATCTACACCGGTATCTGTATGAACATGGAAATATCTACACCACGATCTGTGTAAACATGGAAATAACTACACCGCTAATTGTATACACAAGGAAATATCTACACCGTGATCTGTATAAACATGGAAATATTTACACCGCTATCTGTATAATCATGGAAATTTCTACACCGTTATCTGTATAAATATGGAATTATCTACACCGCTATCTCTATGAACATGGAAATATCTACACCGCCATCTGTATAAACATGGAAATACCTATATAGACATCTGTGTAAACATGGAAATATCTACACCACCATCTGTATAAACATGGAAATATCTACAATGCCATCTGTATAAACATGGAAATACCTACACGGCAATCTGTGTATAGATGGAAACATCAACACCGCCATCTGTACAAACTTGGAAATATCTACACTGCTATCTCTATAAACATGGAAATATCTACACTGCGTCTGTATAAACATGGAAATATCTACACCGGTATCTGTATAAATATGGAAATATCTACACCACGATCTGTATAAACATGGAAATATCTACACCACGATCTGTATAAACATGGAAATATCTGCACCGCTATCTCTATAGACATGGAAATATCTACAAAGCTATCTGTATAAACATGGAAATACCTACACAGACATGTGTAGGAACATGGAAATATCTACACTGCCCTCTGTATAAACATAGAAATATCTACACAGCCCTCTGTATAAATATGGAGATAACTGCATAGGCATCTGTATAAACATGGAAATATCTGCACCGCTATCTGTATAAACATGGAAATACCTACACTGCTGTCTCTATAAACATGGCAATATGTGCACCGCTATGTGTATAAACATGGAAATATCTCCACTGCTGTCTGTATAAACATGGAAATATCTCCACCGCTTTCTGTATAAACATAGAAATATCTACAGCGCCATCTCTATGAACATTGAAATATCTACACTGCAATCTGTAAAAACATAGAAATATCTACACAGTCATCTTAAAAAACATGGAAATATCTACACCACCATCTGTATAAACATGGAAATACCTTCAATATCATCTGTATACACATGGAAATATCTACAAGACATATGTATAAATATGGAAATATCTACACCGCCATCTGTATAAACATGGAAATATCTACACTGCCATCTGTAGAAAGATGGAAAATCTACAGCGCTATCTCTACAAATATGTAAATATCTACACCGCCATCTCTATAAACATGAAAATATCTACACTGCCATCTCCATAAAGATGGAAGTATCTACTCCGCCATGTGTATAAACACGGAAATATCTACACCACCATCTGTGAAAACATGGAAATATCTACACCGCTATCTGTATAAACATGGAAATATCTACACTGTCATCTGCATGTCCATGGAAATATCTACACCGCCATCTGTATAAACATGGAGATATCTACACGGCCATCTGTGTATAGATGGAAATATCAACACCGCCATCTGTACAAACATGGAAATATCTACACCGCTATCTCTGTAAACATGGAAATATCTGCACTGCCATCTGTAAAAACATGGAAATACCTATACAGTCATCTGTATAAACATGGAAATATCTACAATGCCATCTGTATACACATGGAAATATCTACACAGCCATCTGTATAAACATGTAAATATTTACGCTGCTATCTCTATAAACATGGAAATATCTTCACCGCCATCTCTATAAACATGAAAATATCTACACTGCCATCTCCATAAACATGGAACTAACTACACCGCCATGTGTATAAACATGGAAACATCTACACCGCCATCATGTGAATAAGGAAATATCTACAATGCCATCTGTATAAAGATATAAATATCTGCACCGCGAGCTGCATAAACATGGAAATATCTACATCGCTATCTGTATAAACGTGGAAATACCAACACCGCTATCGGTATAAACATGGAAATATCTACAACGCCATCTATATAAACATGGAAATATCTACACCGCTATGTCTATAAACATGGAAATACCTACACCGCTATCTCTATAAACAAGGAAATATCTACACCGCTATCTGTATAAACATGGAAATATCTACACCGCTATCTGTATAAACATGGAAATATCTATACCGCGATCTGTATAAACATGGAAATATCTACACCGCGATCTGTATAAACATGGAAATATCTACACCGCTATCTGTATAAACATGGAAATATCTACACAGCTATCTCTATAAACATTGAAATATCTACACGGCCATCTGTATAAACATGGAAATACCTACAAAGTCATCTGTATAAACATGGAAATATCTACACAGCCATCTGTATAAACATGGATATATCTACACCGGTATCTGTATAAACATGGAAATATCTACACCAAGATCTGTATAAACATGGAAATAACTACACCGCTAATTGTATAAACAAGGAAATATCTACACCGTGATCTGTATAAACATGGAAATATTTACACCGCTATCTGTATAATCATGGAAATTTCTACACCGTTACCTGTATAAATGTGGAAATATCTACACCGCTATCTCTATAAACATGGAAATATCTACACCGCCATCTGTATAAACATGGAAATACCTATATAGACATCTGTGTAAACATGGAAATATCTACACCACCATCTGTATAAACATGGAAATATCTTCAATGCCATCTGTATACACATGGAAATACCTACACGGCAATCTGTGTATAGATGGAAACATCAACACCGCCATCTGTACAAACTTGGAAATATCTACACTGCTATCTCTATAAACATGGAAATATCTACACTGCGCTCTGTATAAACATGGAAATATCTACACCACGATCTGTATAAACATGGAAATATCTGCACCGCTATCTCTATAGACATGGAAATATCTAAAAATCCATCTGTATAAACATGGAAATACCTACACAGTCATGTGTAGGAACATGGAAATATCTACACTGCCATCTGTATAAACATAGAAATATATACACAGCCCTCTGTATAAATATGGAGATAACTGCATAGGCATCTGTATAAACATGGAAATATCTGCACCGCTATCTAAATAAACATGGAAATATCTACACTGCTGTCTCTATAAACATGGCAATATGTGCACCGCTATGTGTATAAACATGGAAATATCTCCACTGCTGTCTCTATAAACATGGAAATATCTCCACTGCTTTCTGTATAAACATAGAAATATCTACAGAGCCATCTCTATGAACGTTGAAATATCTACACCGCAATCTGTAAAAACATAGATATATCTACACAGTCATCTGAATAAACATGGAAATATCTACACTACCATCTGTATAAAGATGGAAATACCTTCAATATCATCTGTATACACATGGAAATATCTACAAGACATATGTATGAATATGGAAATATCTACACCGCCATCTGTATAAACATGGAAATATCTACACTGCCATCTGTAGAAAGATGGAAATACCTACACCGCTATCTCTACAAATATGTAAATATCTACACCGCCATCTCTATAAACATGAAAATATCTACACTGCCATCTCCATAAAGATGGAAGTTTCTACTCCGCCATGTGTATAAACACGGAAATATCTACACCACCATTTGTGAAAACATGGAAATATCTACACCGCTATCTGTATAAACATGGAAATATCTGCACTGCCATCTGTAAAAACATGGAAATACCTACACAGTCATCTGTATAAACATGGAAATATCTACAAAGCCATCTGTATACACATGGAAATATCTACACAGCCATCTGTATAAACATGTAAATATTTACGCTGCTATCTCTATAAACATGGAAATATCTTCACCGCCATCTCTATAAACATGAAAATATCTACACTGCCATCTCCATAAACATGGAACTAACTAATCCGCCATCTGTATAAACATGGAAACATCTACCCCGCCAACATGTGAATAAGGAAATATCTACAATGCCATCTGTATAAAGATATAAATATCTGCACCGCGAGCTGCATAAACATGGAAATATCTACATCACTATCTGTATAAACGTGGAAATACCAACACCGCTATCGGTATAAACATGGAAATATCTACAACGCCATCTACATAAACATGGAAATATCTACACCGCTATGTCTATAAACATGGAAATACCTACACCGCTATCTGTATAAACATGGAAATATCTACACCGCTATCTGTATAAACATGGAAATATCTACACCGCTATCTGTATAAACATGGAAATATCTATACCGCGATCTGTATAAACATGGAAATATCTACACCGCGATCTGTATAAACATGGAAATATCTACACCGCTACCTGTATAAACATGGAAATATCTACACAGCTATCTCTATAAACATTGAAATATCTACACGTCCATCTTTTTAAAATGGAAATACCTACAAAGTCATCTGTATAAACATGGAAATATCTACACAGCCATCTGTATAAACATGGATATATCTACACAGCCATCTGTATATACATGGAAATATCTACACCACTATCTGTATAAACATGGAAATAACTACACCGCTAATTGTATAAACAAGGAAATATCTACACCGTGATCTGTATAAACATGGAAATATTTACACCGCTATCTGTATAATCATGGAAATTTCTACACCGTTATCTGCATAAATATGGAAATATCTACACCGCTATCTCTATAAACATGGAAATATCTACACCGCCATCTGTATAAACATGGAAATATCTACAATGCCATCTGTATACACATGGAAATACCTACACGGCAATCTGTGTATAGATGGAAACATCAACACCGCCATCTGTGCAAACTTGGAAATATCTACACTGCTATCTCTATAAACATGGAAATATCTCACTGCGGTCTGTAGAAACATGGAAATATCTACACCGGTATCTGTATAAACATGGAAATATCTACACTACGATCTGTATAAACATGTAAATATCTACACCACGATCTGTATAAACATGGAAATATCTGCACCGCTATCTCTATAGACATGGAAATATCTACAAAGCCATTTGTATAAACATGGAAATTCCTACACAGTCATGTGTAGGAACATGGAAATATCTACACTGCCATCTGTATAAACATAGAAATATCTACACAGCCCTCTGTATAAATATGGAGATAACTGCATAGGCATCTGTATAAACATGGAAATATCTGCACCGCTATCTGTATAAACATGGAAATACCTACACTGCTGTCTCTATAAACACGGCAATATGTGCACCGCTATGTGTATAAACATGGAAATATCTCCACTGCTGTCTGTATAAACATGGAAATATCTCCACCGCTTTCTGTATAAACATAGAAATATCTACAGCGCCATCTCTATGAACATTGAAATATCTACACTGCAATCTGTAAAAACATAGAAATATCTACACAGTCATCTGAATAAACATGGAAATATCTACACCACCATCTGTATAAACATGGAAATACCTTCAATATCATCTGTATACACATGGAAATATCTACAAGACATATGTATAAATATGGAAATATCTACACCGCCATCTGTATAAACATGGAAATATCTACATTGCCATCTGTAGAAAGATGGAAATATCTACACCGCTATCTCTACAGATATGTAAATATCTACACCGCCATCTCTATAAACATGAAAATATATACACTGCCATCTCCATAAAGATGGAAGTATCTACTCCGCCATGTGTATAAACACGGAAATATCTACACCACCATCTGTGAAAACCTGGAAATATCTACACCGCTATCTGTATAAACATGGAAATATCTACACTGCCATCTGCATGTCAATGGAAATATCTACGCCGCCATCTGTATAAACATGGAAATATCTACACGGCCATCTGTGTATAGATGGAAATATCAACACCGCCATCTGTACAAACATGGAAATATCTACACCGCTATCTCTATAAACATGGAAATATCTGCACTGCCATCTGTAAAAACATGGAAATACCTATACAGTCATCTGTATAAACATGGAAATATCTACAATGCCATCTGTATACACATGGAAATATCTACACAGCCATCTGTATAAACATGTAAATATTTACGCTGCTATCTCTATAAACATGGAAATATCTTCACTGCCATCTCTATAAACATGAAAATATCTACACTGCCATCTCCATAAACATGGAAGTAACTACTCCGCCATCTGTATAAACATGGAAACATCTACCCCGCCATCATGTGAATAAGGAAATATCTACAATACCATCTGTATAAAGATATAAATATCTGCACCGCGAGCTGCATAAACATGGAAATATCTGCATCGCTATCTGTATAAACGTGGAAATACCAACAACGCTATCGGTATAAACATGGAAATATCTACAAAGCCATCTACATAAACATGGAAATATCTACACCGCTATGTCTATAAACATGGAAATACCTACACCGCTATCTCTATAAACATGGAAATATCTACACCGCTATCTGTATAAACATGGAAATATCTACACCGCTATCTGTATAAACATGGAAATATCTATACCGCGATCTGTATAAACATGGAAATATCAACACCGCGATCTGTATAAACATGGAAATATCTACACCGGTATCTGTATAAACATGGAAATATCTACACCAAGATCTGTATAAACATGGAAATAACTACACCGCTAATTGTATAAACAAGGAAATATCTACACCGTGATCTGTATAAACATGGAAATATTTACACCGCTATCTGTATAATCATGGAAATTTCTACACCGTTATCTGTATAAATGTGGAAGTATCTACACCGCTATCTCTATAAACATGGAAATATCTACACCGCCATCTGTATAAACATGGAAATACCTATATAGACATCTGTGTAAACATGGAAATATCTACATCACCATCTGTATAAACATGGAAATATCTTCAATGACATCTGTATACACATGGAAATACCTACACGGCAATCTGTGTATAGATGGAAACGTCAACACCGCCATCTGTACAAACTTGGAAATATCTACACTGCTATCTCTATAAACATGGAAATATCTACACTGCGGTCTTTATAAACATGGAAATATCTACACCGGTATCTGTATAAACATGGAAATATCTACACCACAATCTGTATAAACATGGAAATATCTACACCACGATCTGTATAAACATGGAAATATCTGCACCGCTATCTCTGTAGACATGGAAATATCTAAAAATCCATCTGTATAAACATGGAAATACCTACACAGTCATGTGTAGGAACATGGAAATATCTACACTGCCATCTGTATAAACATAGAAATATATACTCAGCCCTCTGTATAAATATGGAGATAACTGCATAGGCATCTGTATAAACATGGAAATATCTGCACCGCTATCTACATAAACATGGAAATACCTACACTGCTGTCTCTATAAACATGGCAATATGTGCACCGCTATGTGTATAAACATGGAAATATCTCCACTGCTGTCTGTATAAACATGGAAATATCTCCACCGCTTTCTGTATAAACATAGAAATATCTACAGCGCCATCTCTATGAACATTGAAATATCTACACTGCAATCTGTAAAAACATAGAAATATCTACACAGTCATCTGAATAAACATGGAAATATCTACACTACCATCTGTATAAAGATGGAAATACCTTCAATATCATCTGTATACACATGGAAATATCTACAAGACATATGTATAAATATGGAAATACCTACACCGCCATCTGTATAAACATGGAAATATCTACACTGCCATCTGTAGAAAGATGGAAATATCTACACCGCTATCTCTACAAATATGTAAATATCTACACCGCCATCTCTATAAACATGAAAATATCTACACTGCCATCTCCATAAAGATGGAAGTATCTACTCCGCCATGTGTATAAACACGGAAATATCTACACCACCATCTGTGAAAACATGGAAATATCTACACCGCTATCTGTATAAACATGGAAATATCTACGCCGCCATCTGTATAAACATGGAAATATCCACACGGCCATCTGTGTATAGATGGAAATATCAACACCGCCATCTGTACAAACATGGAAATATCTACACCGCTATCTCTATAAACATGGAAATATCTGCACTGCCATCTGTAAAAACATGGAAATACCTATACAGTCATCTGTATAAACATGGAAATATCCACAATGCCATCTGTATACACATGGAAATATCTACACAGCCATCTGTATAAACATGTAAATATTTATGCTGCTGTCTCTATAAACATGGAAATATCTTCACCGCCATCTCTATAAACATGAAAATATCTACACTGCCATCTCCATAAACATGGAACTAACTACTCCGCCATCTGTATAAACATGGAAACATCTACACCGCCATCATGTGAATTAGGAAATATCTACAATGCCATCTGTATAAAGATATAAATATCTGTACCGCGAGCTGCATAAACATGGAAATATCTACAACGCCATCTATATAAACATGGAAATATCTACACCGCTATGTCTATAAACATGGAAATACCTACACCGCTATCTCTATAAACATGGAAATATCTACACCGCTATCTGTATAAACATGGAAATATCTACACCGCTATCTGTATAAACATGGAAATATCTATACCGCGATCTGTATAAACATGGAAATATCTACACCGCGATGTGTATAAACATGGAAATATCTACACCGCTATCTGTATAAACATGGAAATATCTACACAGCTATCTCTATAAACATTGAAATATCTACACGGCCATCTGTATAAACATGGAAATACCTACAAAGTCATCTGTATAAACATGGAAATATCTACACAGCAATCTGTATAAACATGGATATATCTACACCGGTATCTGTATGAACATGGAAATATCTACACCACGATCTGTGTAAACATGGAAATAACTACACCGCTAATTGTATACACAAGGAAATATCTACACCGTGATCTGTATAAACATGGAAATATTTACACCGCTATCTGTATAATCATGGAAATTTCTACACCGTTATCTGTATAAATATGGAATTATCTACACCGCTATCTCTATGAACATGGAAATATCTACACCGCCATCTGTATAAACATGGAAATACCTATATAGACATCTGTGTAAACATGGAAATATCTACAATGCCATCTGTATACACATGGAAATATCTACACAGCCATCTGTATAAACATGTAAATATTTACGCTGCTATCTCTATAAACATGGAAATATCTTCACTGCCATCTCTATAAACATGAAAATATCTACACTGCCATCTCCATAAACATGGAAGTAACTACTCCGCCATCTGTATAAACATGGAAACATCTACCCCGCCATCATGTGAATAAGGAAATATCTACAATACCATCTGTATAAAGATATAAATATCTGCACCGCGAGCTGCATAAACATGGAAATATCTGCATCGCTATCTGTATAAACGTGGAAATACCAACAACGCTATCGGTATAAACATGGAAATATCTACAAAGCCATCTACATAAACATGGAAATATCTACACCGCTATGTCTATAAACATGGAAATACCTACACCGCTATCTCTATAAACATGGAAATATCTACACCGCTATCTGTATAAACATGGAAATATCTACACCGCTATCTGTATAAACATGGAAATATCTATACCGCGATCTGTATAAACATGGAAATATCAACACCGCGATCTGTATAAACATGGAAATATCTACACCGGTATCTGCATAAACATGGAAATATCTACACCAAGATCTGTATAAACATGGAAATAACTACACCGCTAATTGTATAAACAAGGAAATATCTACACCGTGATCTGTATAAACATGGAAATATTTACACCGCTATCTGTATAATCATGGAAATTTCTACACCGTTATCTGTATAAATGTGGAAGTATCTACACCGCTATCTCTATAAACATGGAAATATCTACACCGCCATCTGTATAAACATGGAAATACCTATATAGACATCTGTGTAAACATGGAAACATCTACATCACCATCTGTATAAACATGGAAATATCTTCAATGCCATCTGTATACACATGGAAATACCTACACGGCAATCTGTGTATAGATGGAAACGTCAACACCGCCATCTGTACAAACTTGGAAATATCTACACTGCTATCTCTATAAACATGGAAATATCTACACTGCGGTCTGTATAAACATGGAAATATCTACACCGGTATCTGTATAAACATGGAAATATCTACACCACAATCTGTATAAACATGGAAATATCTACACCACGATCTGTATAAACTTGGAAATATCTGCACCGCTATCTCTGTAGACATGGAAATATCTAAAAATCCATCTGTATAAACATGGAAATACCTACACAGTCATGTGTAGGAACATGGAAATATCTACACTGCCATCTGTATAAACATAGAAATATCTACACAGCCCTCTGTATAAATATGGAGATAACTGCATAGGCATCTGTATAAACATGGAAATATCTGCACCGCTATCTACATAAACATGGAAATACCTACACTGCTGTCTCTATAAACATGGCAATATGTGCACCGCTATGTGTATAAACATGGAAATATCTCCACTGCTGTCTGTATAAACATGGAAATATCTCCACCGCTTTCTGTATAAACATAGAAATATCTACAGCGCCATCTCTATGAACATTGAAATATCTACACTGCAATCTGTAAAAACATAGAAATATCTACACAGTCATCTGAATAAACATGGAAATATCTACACTACCATCTGTATAAAGATGGAAATACCTTCAATATCATCTGTATACACATGGAAATATCTACAAGACATATGTATAAATATGGAAATATCTACACCGCCATCTGTATAAACATGGAAATATCTACACTGCCATCTGTAGAAAGATGGAAATATCTACACCGCTATCTCTACAAATATGTAAATATCTACACCGCCATCTCTATAAACATGAAAATATCTACACTGCCATCTCCATAAAGATGGAAGTATCTACCCCGCCATGTGTATAAACACGGAAATATCTACACCACCATCTGTGAAAACATGGAAATATCTACACCGCTATCTGTATAAACATGGAAATATCTACGCCGCCATCTGTATAAACATGGAAATATCCACACGGCCATCTGTGTATAGATGGAAATATCAACACCGCCATCTGTACAAACATGGAAATATCTACACCGCTATCTCTATAAACATGGAAATATCTGCATTGCCATCTGTAAAAACATGGAAATACCTATACAGTCATCTGTATAAACATGGAAATATCTACAATGCCATCTGTATACACATGGAAATATCTACACAGCCATCTGTATAAACATGTAAATATTTATGCTGCTGTCTCTATAAACATGGAAATATCTTCACCGCCATCTCTATAAACATGAAAATATCTACACTGCCATCTCCATAAACATGGAACTAACTACTCCGCCATCTGTATAAACATGGAAACATCTACACCGCCATCATGTGAATTAGGAAATATCTACAATGCCATCTGTATAAAGATATAAATATCTGCACCGCGAGCTGCATAAACATGGAAATATCTACAACGCCATCTATATAAACATGGAAATATCTACACCGCTATGTCTATAAACATGGAAATACCTACACCGCTATCTCTATAAACATGGAAATATCTACACCGCTATCTGTATAAACATGGAAATATCTACACCGCTATCAGTATAAACATGGAAATATCTATACCGCGATCTGTATAAACATGGAAATATCTACACCGCGATCTGTATAAACATGGAAATATCTACACCGCTATCTGTATAAACATGGAAATATCTACACAGCTATCTCTATAAACATTGAAATATCTACACGGCCATCTGTATAAACATGGAAATACCTACAAAGTCATCTGTATAAACATGGAAATATCTACACAGCAATCTGTATAAACATGGATATATCTACACCGGTATCTGTATGAACATGGAAATATCTACACCACGATCTGTGTAAACATGGAAATAACTACACCGCTAATTGTATACACAAGGAAATACCTACACCGTGATCTGTATAAACATGGAAATATTTACACCGCTCTCTGTATAATCATGGAAATTTCTACACCGTTATCTGTATAAATATGGAATTATCTACACCGCTATCTCTATGAACATGGAAATATCTACACCGCCATCTGTATAAACATGGAAATACCTGTATAGACATCTGTGTAAACATGGAAATATCTACACCACCATCTGTATAAACATGGAAATATCTACAATGCCATCTGTATACACATGGAAATACCTACACGGCAATCTGTGTATAGATGGAAACATCAACACCGCCATCTGTACAAACTTGGATATATCTACACTGCTATCTCTATAAACATGGAAATATCTACACTGCGTCTGTATAAACATGGAAATATCTACACCGGTATCTGTATAAATATGGAAATATCTACACCACGATCTGTATAAACATGGAAATATCTACACCACGGTCTGAATAAACATGGAAATATCTGCACCGCTATCTCTATAGACATGGAAATATCTACAAAGCTATCTGTATAAACATGGAAATACCTACACAGACATGTGTAGGAACATGGAAATATCTACACTGCCCTCTGTATAAACATAGAAATATCTACACAGCCCTCTGTATAAATATGGAGATAACTGCATAGGCATCTGTATAAACATGGAAATATCTGCACCGCTATCTGTATAAACATGGAAATAACTACACTGCTGTCTCTATAAACATGGCAATATATGCACCGCTATGTGTATAAACATGGAAATATCTCCACTGCTGTCTGTATAAACATGGAAATATCTCCACCGCTTTCTGTATAAACATAGAAATATCTACAGCGCCATCTCTATGAACATTGAAATATCTACACTGCAATCTGTAAAAACATAGAAATATCTACACAGTCATCTGAATAAACATGGAAATATCTACACCACCATCTGTATAAACATGGAAATACCTTCAATATCATCTGTATACACATGGAAATATCTACAAGACATATGTATAAATATGGAAATATCTACACCGCCATCTGTATAAACATGGAAATATCTACACTGCCATCTGTAGAAAGATGGAAAATCTACAGCGCTATCTCTACAAATATGTAAATATCTACACCGCCATCTCTATAAACATGAAAATATCTACACTGCCATCTCCATAAAGATGGAAGTATCTACTCCGCCATGTGTATAAACACGGAAATATCTACACCACCATCTGTGAAAACATGGAAATATCTACACCGCTATCTGTATAAACATGGAAATATCTACACTGCCATCTGCATGTCCATGGAAATATCTACACCGCCATCTGTATAAACATGGAGATATCTACACGGCCATCTGTGTATAGATGGAAATATCAACACCGCCATCTGTACAAACAGGGAAATATCTACACCGCTATCTCTGTAAACATGGAAATATCTGCACTGCCATCTGTAAAAACATGGAAATAACTATACAGTCATCTGTATAAACATGGAAATATCTACAATGCCATCTGTATACACATGGAAATATCTACACAGCCATCTGTATAAACATGTAAATATTTACGCTGCTATCTCTATAAACATGGAAATATCTTCACCGCCATCTCTATAAACATGAAAATATCTACACTGCCATCTCCATAAACATGGAACTAACTACACCGCCATCTGTATAAACATGGAAACATCTACACCGCCATCATGTGAATAAGGAAATATCTACAATGCCATCTGTATTAAGATATAAATATCTGCACCGCGAGCTGCATAAACATGGAAATATCTACATCGCTATCTGTATAAACGTGGAAATACCAACACCGCTATCGGTATAAACATGGAAATATCTACAACGCCATCTATATAAACATGGAAATATCTACACCGCTATGTCTATAAACATGGAAATACCTACACCGCTATCTCTATAAACATGGAAATATCTACACCGCTATCTGTATAAACATGGAAATATCTACACCGCTATCTGTATAAACATGGAAATATCTATACCGCGATCTGTATAAACATGGAAATATCTACACCGCGATCTGTATAAACATGGAAATATCTACACCGCTATCTGTATAAACATGGAAATATCTACACAGCTATCTCTATAAACATTGAAATATCTACACGGCCATCTGTATAAACATGGAAATACCTACAAAGTCATCTGTATAAACATGGAAATATCTACACAGCCATCTGTATAAACATGGATATATCTACACCGGTATCTGTATAAACATGGAAATATCTACACCAAGATCTGTATAAACATGGAAATAACTACACCGCTAATTGTATAAACAAGGAAATATCTACACCGTGATCTGTATAGACATGGAAATATTTACACCGCTATCTGTATAATCATGGAAATTTCTACTCCGTTATCTGTATAAATGTGGAAATATCTACACCGCTATATCTATAAACATGGAAATATCTACACCGCCATCTGTATAAACATGGAAATACCTATATAGACATCTGTGTAAACATGGAAATATCTACACCACCATCTGTATAAACATGGCAATATCTTCAATGCCATCTGTATACACATGGAAATACATACACGGCAATCTGTGTATAGATGGAAACATCAACACCGCCATCTGTACAAACTTGGAAATATCTACACTGCTATCTCTATAAACATGGAAATATCTACACTGCGGTCTGTAGAAACATGGAAATATCTACACCGGTATCTGTATAAACATGGAAATATCTACACCACAATCTGTATAAACATGGAAATATCTACACCACGATCTGTATAAACATGGAAATATCTGCACCGCTATCTCTATAGACATGGAAATATCTAAAAATCCATCTGTATAAACATGGAAATACCTACACAGTCATGTGTAGGAACATGGAAATATCTACACTGCCATCTGTATAAACATAGAAATATCTACACAGCCCTCTGTATAAATATGGAGATAACTGCATAGGCATCTGTATAAACATGGAAATATCTGCACCGCTATCTAAATAAACATGGAAATACCTACACTGCTGTCTCTATAAACATGGCAATATGTGCACCGCTATGTGTATAAACATGGAAATATCTCCACTGCTGTCTGTATAAACATGGAAATATCTCCACCGATTTCTGTATAAACATAGAAATATCTACAGCGCCATCTCTATGAACATTGAAATATCTACACTGCAATCTGTAAAAACATAGATATATCTACACAGTCATCTGAATAAACACGGAAATATCTACACTACCATCTGTATAAAGATGGAAATACCTTCAATATCATCTGTATACACATGGAAATATCTACAAGACATATGTATAAATATGGAAATATCTACACCGCCATCTGTATAAACATGGAAATATCTACACCGCCATCTGTAGAAAGATGGAAATACCTACACCGCTATCTCTACAAATATGTAAATATCTACACCGCCATCTCTATAAACATGAAAATATCTACACTGCCATCTCCATAAAGATGGAAGTATCTACTCCGCCATGTGTATAAACACGGAAATATCTACACCACCATCTGTGAAAACATGGAAATATCTACACCGCTATCTGTATAAACATGGAAATATCTGCACTGCCATCTGTAAAAACATGGAAATACCTATACAGTCATCTGTATAAACATGGAAATATCTACAAAGCCATCTGTATACACATGGAAATATCTACACAGCCATCTGTATAAACATGTAAATATTTACGCTGCTATCTCTATAAACATGGAAATACCTTCACCGCCATCTCTATAAACATGAAAATATCTACACTGCCATCTCCATAAACATGGAACTAACTAATCCGCCATCTGTATAAACATGGAAACATCTACCCCGCCAACATGTGAATAAGGAAATATCTACAATGCCATCTGTATAAAGATATAAATATCTGCACCACGAGCTGCATAAACATGGAAATATCTACATCGCTATCTGTATAAACGTGGAAATACCAACACCGCTATCGGTATAAACATGGAAATATCTACAACGTCATCTACATAAACATGGAAATATCTACACCGCTATCTGTATAAACATGGAAATATCTACACCGCTATCTGTATATACATGGAAATATCTATACCGCGATCTGTATAAACATGGAAATATCTACACCGCGATCTGTATAAACATGGAAATATCTACACCGCTACCTGTATAAACATGGAAATATCTACACAGCTATCTCTATAAACATTGAAATATCTACACGTCCATCTTTTCAAAATGGAAATACCTACAAAGTCATCTGTATAAACATGGAAATATCTACACAGCCATCTGTATAAACATGGATATATCTACACAGCCATCTGTATATACATGGAAATATCTACACCACTATCTGTATAAACATGGAAATAACTACACCACTAATTGTATAAACAAGGAAATATCTACACCGTGATCTGTATAAACATGGAAATATTTACACCGCTATCTGTATAATCATGGAAATTTCTACACCGTTATCTGTATAAATATGGAAATATCTACACCGCTATCTCTATAAACATGGAAATATCTACACCGCCATCTGTATAAACATGGAAATATCTACAATGCCATCTGTATACACATGGAAATACCTACACGGCAATCTGTGTATAGATGGAAACATCAACACCGCCATCTGTACAAACTTGGAAATATCTACACTGCTATCTCTATAAACATGGAAATATCTACACTGCGGTCTGTATAAACATGGAAATATCTACACCGGTATCTGTATAAACATGGAAATATCTGCACTACGATCTGTATAAACATGGAAATATCTACACCACGATCTGTATAAACATGGAAATATCTGCACCGCTATCTCTATAGACATGGAAATATCTACAAAGCCATCTGTATAAACATGGAAATTCCTACACAGTCATGTGTAGGAACATGGAAATATCTACACTGCCATCTGTATAAACATAGAAATATCTACACAGCCCTCTGTATAAATATGGAGATAACTGCATAGGCATCTGTATAAACATGGAAATATCTGCACCGCTATCTGTATAAACATGGAAATACCTACACTGCTGTCTCTATAAACACGGCAATATGTGCACCGCTATGTGTATAAACATGGAAATATCTCCACTGCTGTCTGTATAAACATGGAAATATCTCCACCGCTTTCTGTATAAACATAGAAATATCTACAGCGCCATCTCTATGAACATTGAAATATCTACACTGCAATCTGTAAAAACAAAGAAATATCTACACAGTCATCTGAATAAACATGGAAATATCTACACCACCATCTGTATAAACATGGAAATACCTTCAATATCATCTGTATACACATGGAAATATCTACAAGACATATGTATAAATATGGAAATATCTACACCGCCATCTGTATAAACATGGAAATATCTACATTGCCATCTGTAGAAAGATGGAAATATCTACACCGCTATCTCTACAGATATGTAAATATCTACACCGCCATCTCTATAAACATGAAAATATCTACACTGCCATCTCCATAAAGATGGAAGTATCTACTCCGCCATGTGTATAAACACGGAAATAACTACACCACCATCTGTGAAAACATGGAAATATCTACACCGCTATCTGTATAAACATGGAAATATCTACACTGCCATCTGCATGTCCATGGAAATATCTACGCCGCCATCTGTATAAACATGGAAATATCTACACGGCCATCTGTGTATAGATGGAAATATCAACACCGCCATCTGTACAAACATGGAAATATCTACACCGCTATCTCTATAAACATGGAAATATCTGCACTGCCATCTGTAAAAACATGGAAATACCTATACAGTCATCTGTATAAACATGGAAATATCTACAATGCCATCTGTATACACATGGAAATATCTACACAGCCATCTGTATAAACATGTAAATATTTACGCTGCTATCTCTATAAACATGGAAATATCTTCACTGCCATCTCTATAAACATGAAAATATCTACACTGCCATCTCCATAAACATGGAAGTAACTACTCCGCCATCTGTATAAACATGGAAACATCTACCCCGCCATCATGTGAATAAGGAAATATCTACAATACCATCTGTATAAAGATATAAATATCTGCACCGCGAGGTGCATAAACATGGAAATATCTACATCGCTATCTGTACAAACGTGGAAATACCAACACCGCTATCGGTAAAAACATGGAAATATCTACAACACCATCTATATAAACATGGAAATATCTACACCGCTATGTCTACAAACATGGAAATACCTACACCGCTATCTCTATAAACACGGAAATATCTACACCGCTATCTGTATAAACAAGGAAATATCTACACTGCTATCTGTATAAACACGGAAATATCTACACCGCGATCTGTATAAACATGGAATATCTACACCTCAATCTGTATAAACATGGAAATATCTTCACCGCGATCTCTATAAACATGGAATATCTACACTGCCATCTGTATATACATGGAAATATTTACTAAATTATCTGTATAAACATGGAAATATCTACACCGCCATCTGCATAAACACGGAAATATCTACACAGCCATGTGTATATACATGGAAATATCTACACCGCTATCTATATAAACATGGAAATATATACACCGCCTTCTGTATAAACATGGAAATACCTATACAATCATCTCTGTAAACATGGAAATATCTACACCACCATCTTTATAAACATGGAAATATCTACAATGCCATCTGTATACACATGGAAATACCTACACGGCAATCTGTGTATAGATGGAAACATCAACACCGCCATCTGTACAAACATGGAATTATCTAGACTTCTATCTCTATAAACATGGAAATATCTACACGGCGGTCTGTATAAACATGGAAATATCTACAACGTTATCTGTATAAACATGGAAATATCTACACCATTATCTGTATAAACATGGAAATATATACACCGCTATCTCTATAAACATGGAAATATGTACAAAGACATCTGTATAAACATGGAAATACCTACACAGTCATGTGTAAGAACTTTTAAATACCTACACTGCCATCTGTATAAACATAGAAATATCTACACAGCCCTCTGTATAAATATGGACATATCTGCATAGGCATCTGTGTAAACCTGGAAATATATGCACCGCTATCAGTATAAACATGGAAATACCTACACCGCTGTCTCTATAAACATGGAAATATGTACACCGCTATGTGTATAAACATGGAAATATCTCCACTGCTGTCAGTATAAACATGGAAATATCTCCACCGTTATGTGTTTAAACATGGAAATATCTACAGCGCCATCTCTATAAACATTGAAATATCTACACTGCCATCTGTAAAAACATGGAAATATCTACACAGTCATCTGAATAAACATGGAAATATCTACACCACCATCTGTATATACATGGAAATATCTACAACAGCATCTGTATACACATGGAAATATCTACACAGACATCTTTATAAATATGGAAATATCTACACGGCCATCTGTATAAACATGGAAATATCTACACTGCCATCTGTAGGAAGATGGAAATATGTACACGGCTATCTCAATAAATATGGAAATATCTACACCGCCACCTCTATAAACATGAAAATATATACACTGCCATCTCCATAAAGATGGAAGTATCTACTCCGCCATGTGTATAAACACGGAAATATCTACACCACCATCTGTGTAAACATGGAAATATCTACACCGCTATCTGTATAAACATGGAAATATCTACACCGCCTTCTGCATGTCCATGGAAATATCTATGCCGCCATCGGTATAAACATGGAAATATCTACACGGCCAACTGTGTATAGATGGAAATATCAACACCGCCATCTGTACAAACATGGAAATATCTACATCGGTATCTCTATAAACATGGAAAAATCTGCACTGCCATTTGTAAAAACATGGAAATACCTATACAGTCATCTGTATAAACATGGAAATATCTACAATGCCATCTGTATACACATGGAAATATCTACACAGCCATCTGTATAAACATGTAAATATCTACACTGCTATCTCTATAAGCATGGAAATATCTACACCGCCATCTCTATAAACCTTAAAATATCTACACTGCCATCTCCATGAACATGGAACTAACTACTTCGCCATCTGTATAAACATGGAAACATCTACACCGCCATCTGTGTGACTAAAGAAATATCTACAATGCCATCTGTATAAAGATAGAAATATCTGCACCGCGAGGTGTATAAACATGGAAACATCTACATCGCTATCTGTACAAACGTGGAAATACCAACACCGCTATCGGTAAAAACATGGAAATATCTACAACACCATCTATATAAACATGGAAATATCTACACCGCTATGTCTACAAACATGGAAATACCTGCATCGCTATCTCTATAAACACGGAAATATCTACACCGCTATCTGTATAAACAAGGAAATATCTACACTGCTATCTGTATAAACACGGAAATATCTACACCGCGATCTGTATAAACATGGAATATCTACACCGCAATCTGTATAAACATGGAAATATCTTCACCGCGATCTGTATGAACATGGAAATATCTACACCGCTATCTGTATAAACATGGTAATATCTACACCTCCATCTATATAAACATGGAAATATCTACACCGCCATCTGTATAAACTTGGAAATACCTACAATGCCATCTGTAGAAAGATGGAAATATCTACACCGCAATCTGTGTAAACATGGAAATATCTATTCCGATATCTGTAAAAAGATGGAAATATCTACACCGCTATCTGTATAAACGTGGAAATACCAACACCGCTATCGGTATAAACATGGAAATATCTACAACGCAATATATATAAACATGGAAATATCTACACCGCTATGTCTATAAACATGGAAATACCTACACAGCTCTCTCTATAAACATGGAAATATCTACACCGCTATCTTTATAAACATGGAAATATCTACACCGCGATCTGTATTAACATGGAAATATCTACACCGCGATCTGTATAAACATGGAAATATCTACACCGCTATCTTTATAAACATGGAAATATCTACACAGCTATCTCTATAAACATGGTAATATCTACACCGCCATCTGTATAAACATGGAAATACCTACAAAGTCATCTGTATAAACATGGAAATATCTACAGTGCCATTTCTATAAACATTGACAAATCTACAGTGCCATCTGTAAAAACATGGAAATATCTACACAGTCATCTGAATAAACATGGAAATATCTACACCACCATCTGTATAAACATGGAAATACCTACAATACCATCTGTATACTCCTGGAAATATCTACACAGACATCTGTATAAATATGGAAATATCTACATGGCCATCTGTATATACATGGAAATAACTACACCGCTATCTCTATAAATATGGAAATATCTACACCGCCATCTCCATAAAGATGAAAATATCTACACTGCCATCTCCATAAAGATGGAAGTATATACTCCGCCATGTGTATAAACACGGAAATATCTACACCACCATCTGTGTAAACATGGAAATATCTACACCGCTATCTGTATAAACATGGAAATATCTACACCGCCATCTGCATGTCCATGGAAATATCTACGCCGCCATCTGTATAAACATGGAAATATCTACACGGCCATCTGTGTATAGATGGAAATATCAACACCGCCATCTGTACAAACATGGAAATATCTACACCGCTATCTCTATAAACATGGAAATATCTGCACTGCCATCTGTAAAAACATGGAAATACCTATACAGTCATCTGTATAAACATGTAAATATCCACACTGATATCTCTATAAGCATGGAAATATCTGCACCGTCATCTCTATAAACATGAAAATATCTACACTGCCATCTCCATAAACATGGAACTAACTACTCCGCCATCTGTATAAACATGGAAACATCTACACCGTCATCTGTGTGAATAAGGAAATATCTACAATGCCATCTATATAAAGATATAAATATCTGCACTGCGAGCTGTATAAACATGGAAATATCTACATCCCTATCTGTATAAACGTGGAAATACCAACAACGCTATCGGTATAAACATGGAAATATCTACAACGCCATCTATATAAACATGGTAATATGTACATTGCTATGTCTATGAACATGGAAATAACTACACCGCTATCTCTGTAAACATGGAAATATCTACACCGCTATCTGTATAAACATGGAAATATCTACACCGCGATCTGTATAACATGGAAATATCTACACCGCTTTCTGTATAAATATGGAAATACATACACACCTATCTCTATAAACATGGAAATATCTACACCGCAATCTGTATAAACATGGAAATACCTACAAAGTCATCTGTTTAAACATGGAAATATCTACACAGCCATCTGTATAAACATGGAAATATCTACAGAGCCGTCTGTATATACATGGAAATATCTACACCGTTATCTGTATAAACATAGAAATAAATACACCACTATTTGTATAAACAAGGAAATATCTACACCACCATTTTTTAAACATGGAAATATCTACAGAGACATCTGTTTATACATGGAAATATCTACAACGCTATCTGTATAAACATGGAAATATCTACACTGCCATCTGTAAAAACATGGAAATACCTATACAGTCATCTGTATAAACATGGAAATATCTACAATGCCATCTGTATACACATGGAAATATCTACACAGCCATCTGTATAAACATGTAAATATCTACACTGCTATCTCTATAAGCATGGAAATATCTACAACGCCATCTCAATAAACATGAAAATACCTACACTGCCATCTCCATAAACATGGAACTAACTACTCCGCCATCTGCATAAACATGGAAACATCTACACCGCCATCTGTGTGAATAAGGAAATATCTACAATGCCATCTGTATAAAAATATATATATCGGCACCGCGAGCTGTATAAACATGGAAATATCTACATCGCTATCTGTATAAACGTGGAAATAGCAACACTGCTATCATTATAAACATGGAAATATCTACAACGCCATCTATATAAACATGGAAATATCTACACCGCTATGTCTATAAACATGGAAATACCTACACCGCTATCTCTATAAACATGGAAATATCCACACCGCCATCTGCATATCCATGGAAATATCTACAACGCCATCTGTATAAAGATGGAAATATCTTCACGGCAATCTGTGTACAGATGGAAATATCAACACCGCCATCTGTACAAACATGGAAATATCTACACCGCTATCTGTATAAACATAGAAATACCGACACTGCAGTCTGTATAAACATGGAAATATCTACACCGCTATGTCTTCAAACATGGAAATACCTACACCGCTATCTCTATTAACATGGAAATATCCACACCTCCATCTGCATATCCATGGAAATATCTACAACGCCATCTGTATAAAGATGGAAATATCTACACGGAAATCTGTGTACAGATGGAAATATCAACACCGCCATCTGTACATACATGGAAATATCTACACTGCTATCTGTATAAACATAGAAATACCTACACTTCAGTCTGTATAAACATGGAAATATCTACTCCGGTATCTGTATATACATGGAAATATCTACCCCACGATCTGTATAAACATGGAAATATATACACCGCTATCTGTATAAACATGGAAATATCTGCACCGCTATCTCTATAAACATGGAAATTTCTACACCGCCATCTGTATAAACATGGAAATACCTACAAAGTCATCTGTATAAACATGGAAATATCTACACAGCCATCTGTATAAACATGGAAATATCTACACCGCCATCTGTATATACATGGAAATATCTACACCGCTATCTCTATAAACATGGAAATATCTACACCGCCATCTGTATAAACATGGAAATGTCTACACTGCGGTCTGTATAAACATGGAAATTTCTACACCACGATCTGTATAAACATGGAAATATTTACACCGCTATCTGTATAAACATGGAAATATCTACACCGCTATCTCTATGAACATGGAAATATCTACAAAGCCATCTGTATAAACATGGAAATATCAACACAGTCATGTGTAGGAACATGGAAATATCTACTCCGCTATCTGTATAAACATGGAAAGATCTACACCGCGATCTGTATAACATGGAAATATCTACACCGCTATCTGTATAAACATGGAAATATTTACACTGCTATCTGTATAAACATGGAAATATGTACACCGTTATCTGTATAAATATGGAAATACCTACACCGCTATCTCTATAAACATGGAAATAACTACACCGCCATCTGTATAAACATGGAAATATCTACACTGCGGTCTGTATAAACATGGAAATTTCTACACCACGATCTGTATAAACATGGAAATATTTACACCGCTATCTGTATAAACATGGAAATATCTACACCGCTATCTCTATAAACATGGAAATATCTACAAAGCCATCTGTATAAATATGGAAATACCTACACAGTCATGTGTAGGAACATGGAAATATCTACACCGAAATCTGTATAAACATGGAAATATCTACAACGCGATCTGTATAACATGGAAATATCTACACCGCTTTCTGTATAAATATGGAAATACCTACACACCTATCTCTATAAACATGGAAATATCTACACCGCAATCTGTATAAACATGGAAATACCTACAAAGTCATCTGTTTAAACATGGAAATATCTACACAGCCATCTGTATAAACATGGAAATATCTACAGAGCCGTCTGTATATACATGGAAATATCTACACCGCTATCTGTATAAACATGGAAATAAATACACCACTATTTGTATAAACAAGGAAATATCTACACCACCATCTGTTTAAACATGGAAATATCTACAGAGACATCTGTTTATACATGGAAATATCTACACCGCTATCTGTATAAACATGGAAATATCTACACTGCCATCTGTAAAAACATGGAAATACCTATACAGTCATCTGTATAAACATGGAAATATCTACAATGCCATCTGAATACACATAGAAATATCTACACAGCCATCTGTATAAACATGTAAATATCTACACTGCTATCTCTATAAGCATGGAAATATCTACAACGCCATCTCTATAAACATGAAAATATCTACACTGCCATCTCCATAAACATGGAACTAACTACTCCGCCATCTGCATAAACATGGAAACATCTACACCGCCATCTGTGTGAATAAGGAAATATCTACAATGCCATCTGTATAAAAATATATATATCGGCACCGCGAGCTGTATAAACATGGAAATATCTACATCGCTATCTGTATAAACGTGGAAATAGCAACACTGCTATCATTATAAACATGGAAATATCTACAACGCCATCTATATAAACATGGAAATATCTACACCGCTATGTCTATAAACATGGAAATACCTACACCGCTATCTCTATAAACATGGAAATATCCACACCGCCATCTGCATATCCATGGAAATATCTACAACGCCATCTGTATAAAGATGGAAATATCTTCACGGCAATCTGTGTACAGATGGAAATATCAACACCGCCATCTGTACAAACATGGAAATATCTACACCGCTATCTGTATAAACATAGAAATACCGACACTGCAGTCTGTATAAACATGGAAATATCTACACCGCTATGTCTTCAAACATGGAAATACCTACACCGCTATCTCTATTAACATGGAAATATCCACACCTCCATCTGCATATCCATGGAAATATCTACAACGCCATCTGTATAAAGATGGAAATATCTACACGGAAATCTGTGTACAGATGGAAATATCAACACCGCCATCTGTACATACATGGAAATATCTACACTGCTATCTGTATAAACATAGAAATACCTACACTTCAGTCTGTATAAACATGGAAATATCTACTCCGGTATCTGTATATACATGGAAATATCTACCCCACGATCTGTATAAACATGGAAATATATACACCGCTATCTGTATAAACATGGAAATATCTGCACCGCTATCTCTATAAACATGGAAATTTCTACACCGCCATCTGTATAAACATGGAAATACCTACAAAGTCATCTGTATAAACATGGAAATATCTACACAGCCATCTGTATAAACATGGAAATATCTACACCGCCATCTGTATATACATGGAAATATCTACACCGCTATCTCTATAAACATGGAAATATCTACACCGCCATCTGTATAAACATGGAAATGTCTACACTGCGGTCTGTATAAACATGGAAATTTCTACACCACGATCTGTATAAACATGGAAATATTTACACCGCTATCTGTATAAACATGGAAATATCTACACCGCTATCTCTATGAACATGGAAATATCTACAAAGCCATCTGTATAAACATGGAAATATCAACACAGTCATGTGTAGGAACATGGAAATATCTACTCCGCTATCTGTATAAACATGGAAAGATCTACACCGCGATCTGTATAACATGGAAATATCTACACCGCTATCTGTATAAACATGGAAATATTTACACTGCTATCTGTATAAACATGGAAATATGTACACCGTTATCTGTATAAATATGGAAATACCTACACCGCTATCTCTATAAACATGGAAATAACTACACCGCCATCTGTATAAACATGGAAATATCTACACTGCGGTCTGTATAAACATGGAAATTTCTACACCACGATCTGTATAAACATGGAAATATTTACACCGCTATCTGTATAAACATGGAAATATCTACACCGCTATCTCTATAAACATGGAAATATCTACAAAGCCATCTGTATAAATATGGAAATACCTACACAGTCATGTGTAGGAACATGGAAATATCTACACCGAAATCTGTATAAACATGGAAATATCTACAACGCGATCTGTATAACATGGAAATATCTACACCGCTTTCTGTATAAATATGGAAATACCTACACACCTATCTCTATAAACATGGAAATATCTACACCGCAATCTGTATAAACATGGAAATACCTACAAAGTCATCTGTTTAAACATGGAAATATCTACACAGCCATCTGTATAAACATGGAAATATCTACAGAGCCGTCTGTATATACATGGAAATATCTACACCGCTATCTGTATAAACATGGAAATAAATACACCACTATTTGTATAAACAAGGAAATATCTACACCACCATCTGTTTAAACATGGAAATATCTACAGAGACATCTGTTTATACATGGAAATATCTACACCGCTATCTGTATAAACATGGAAATATCTACACTGCCATCTGTAAAAACATGGAAATACCTATACAGTCATCTGTATAAACATGGAAATATCTACAATGCCATCTGAATACACATAGAAATATCTACACAGCCATCTGTATAAACATGTAAATATCTACACTGCTATCTCTATAAGCATGGAAATATCTACAACGCCATCTCTATAAACATGAAAATATCTACACTGCCATCTCCATAAACATGGAACTAACTACTCCGCCATCTGCATAAACATGGAAACATCTACACCGCCATCTGTGTGAATAAGGAAATATCTACAATGCCATCTGTATAAAAATATATATATCGGCACCGCGAGCTGTATAAACATGGAAATATCTACATCGCTATCTGTATAAACGTGGAAATAGCAACACTGCTATCATTATAAACATGGAAATATCTACAACGCCATCTATATAAACATGGAAATATCTACACCGCTATGTCTATAAACATGGAAATACCTACACCGCTATCTCTATAAACATGGAAATATCCACACCGCCATCTGCATATCCATGGAAATATCTACAACGCCATCTGTATAAAGATGGAAATATCTTCACGGCAATCTGTGTACAGATGGAAATATCAACACCGCCATCTGTACAAACATGGAAATATCTACACCGCTATCTGTATAAACATAGAAATACCGACACTGCAGTCTGTATAAACATGGAAATATCTACACCGCTATGTCTTCAAACATGGAAATACCTACACCGCTATCTCTATTAACATGGAAATATCCACACCTCCATCTGCATATCCATGGAAATATCTACAACGCCATCTGTATAAAGATGGAAATATCTACACGGAAATCTGTGTACAGATGGAAATATCAACACCGCCATCTGTACATACATGGAAATATCTACACTGCTATCTGTATAAACATAGAAATACCTACACTTCAGTCTGTATAAACATGGAAATATCTACTCCGGTATCTGTATATACATGGAAATATCTACCCCACGATCTGTATAAACATGGAAATATATACACCGCTATCTGTATAAACATGGAAATATCTGCACCGCTATCTCTATAAACATGGAAATTTCTACACCGCCATCTGTATAAACATGGAAATACCTACAAAGTCATCTGTATAAACATGGAAATATCTACACAGCCATCTGTATAAACATGGAAATATCTACACCGCCATCTGTATATACATGGAAATATCTACACCGCTATCTCTATAAACATGGAAATATCTACACCGCCATCTGTATAAACATGGAAATGTCTACACTGCGGTCTGTATAAACATGGAAATTTCTACACCACGATCTGTATAAACATGGAAATATTTACACCGCTATCTGTATAAACATGGAAATATCTACACCGCTATCTCTATGAACATGGAAATATCTACAAAGCCATCTGTATAAACATGGAAATATCAACACAGTCATGTGTAGGAACATGGAAATATCTACTCCGCTATCTGTATAAACATGGAAAGATCTACACCGCGATCTGTATAACATGGAAATATCTACACCGCTATCTGTATAAACATGGAAATATTTACACTGCTATCTGTATAAACATGGAAATATGTACACCGTTATCTGTATAAATATGGAAATACCTACACCGCTATCTCTATAAACATGGAAATAACTACACCGCCATCTGTATAAACATGGAAATATCTACACTGCGGTCTGTATAAACATGGAAATTTCTACACCACGATCTGTATAAACATGGAAATATTTACACCGCTATCTGTATAAACATGGAAATATCTACACCGCTATCTCTATAAACATGGAAATATCTACAAAGCCATCTGTATAAATATGGAAATACCTACACAGTCATGTGTAGGAACATGGAAATATCTACACCGAAATCTGTATAAACATGGAAATATCTACAACGCGATCTGTATAACATGGAAATATCTACACCGCTTTCTGTATAAATATGGAAATACCTACACACCTATCTCTATAAACATGGAAATATCTACACCGCAATCTGTATAAACATGGAAATACCTACAAAGTCATCTGTTTAAACATGGAAATATCTACACAGCCATCTGTATAAACATGGAAATATCTACAGAGCCGTCTGTATATACATGGAAATATCTACACCGCTATCTGTATAAACATGGAAATAAATACACCACTATTTGTATAAACAAGGAAATATCTACACCACCATCTGTTTAAACATGGAAATATCTACAGAGACATCTGTTTATACATGGAAATATCTACACCGCTATCTGTATAAACATGGAAATATCTACACTGCCATCTGTAAAAACATGGAAATACCTATACAGTCATCTGTATAAACATGGAAATATCTACAATGCCATCTGAATACACATAGAAATATCTACACAGCCATCTGTATAAACATGTAAATATCTACACTGCTATCTCTATAAGCATGGAAATATCTACAACGCCATCTCTATAAACATGAAAATATCTACACTGCCATCTCCATAAACATGGAACTAACTACTCCGCCATCTGCATAAACATGGAAACATCTACACCGCCATCTGTGTGAATAAGGAAATATCTACAATGCCATCTGTATAAAAATATATATATCAGCACCGCGAGCTGTATAAACATGGAAATATCTACATCGCTATCTGTATAAACGTGGAAATACCAACACTGCTATCATTATAAACATGGAAATATCTACAACGCCATCTATATAAACATGGAAATATCTACACCGCTATGTCTATAAACATGGAAATACCTACACCGCTATCTCTATAAACTTGGAAATATCTACACAGCTATCTGTATAAACAAGGAAATATCCACACCGCTATCTGTATAAACACGGAAATATCTACACCGCGATCTGTATAAACATGGAAATATCTACACCGCGATCTGTATAAACATGGAAATATCTTCACCACGATCTGTATAAACATGGAAATATCTACACCGCTATCTGTATAAACATGGTAATATCTACACCACCATCTATATAAACATGGAAATATCTACACCGCCATCTGTATAAACATGGAAATATCTACAATGCCATCTGTAGAAAGATGGAAATATCTACACCGCAATCAGTGTAAACATGGAAATATCTATTCCGATATCTGAAAAAAGATCAAATATCTACACCGCTATCAGTATAAACGTGGAAATACCAACACCGCTATCGGTATAAACATGGAAATATCTACATCGCTATCTGCATAAACGTGGAAATACCAACACTGCTATCATTATAAACATGGAAATAACTACAACGCCATCTATATAAACATGGAAATATCTACACCGCTATGTCTATAAACATGGAAATACCTACACTGCTATCTCTATAAACATGGAAATATCCACACCGCCATCTGCATATCCATGGAAATATCTTCAACGCCATCTGTATAAAGATGGAAATATCTTCACGACAATCTGTGTACAGATGGAAATATCAACACCGCCATCTGTACAAACATGGAAATATCTACACCGCTATCTGTATAAACATAGAAATACCGACACTGCAGTCTGTGTAAACATGGAAATATCTACACCGCTATGTCTTTAAACATGGAAATACCTACACCGCTATCTCTATAAACATGGAAATATCCACACCGCCATCTGCATATCCATGGAAATATCTACAACGCCATCTGTATAAAGATGGAAATATCTACACGGAGATCTGTGTACAGATGGAAATATCAACACCGCCATCTGTACATACATGGAAATGTCTACACTGCTATCTGTATAAACATAGAAATACCTACACTTCAGTCTGTATAAACATGGAAATATCTACTCCGGTATCTGTATATACATGGAAATATCTACCCCACGATTTGTATAAACATGGAAATATATACACCGCTATCTGTATAAACATGGAAATATCTGCACCGCTATCTCTATAAACATGGAAATTACTACACCGCCATCTGTATAAACATGCAAATTCCTACAAAGTCATCTGTATAAACATGGAAATATCTACACAGCCATCTGTATAAACATGGAAATATCTACACCGCCATCTGTATATACATGGAAATATCTACACCGCTATCTCTATAAACATGGAAATATCTACACCGCGATCTGTATAACATGGAAATATCTACACCGCTATCTGTATAAACATGGAAATATTTACACTGCTATCTATATAAACATGGAAATATGTACACCGTTAATGTATAAATATGGAAATACCTACACCGCTATCTCTATAAACATGGAAATATCTACACCGCCATCTGTATAAACATGGAAATATCTACACTGCGGTCTGTATAAACATGGAAATTTCTACACCACGATCTGTATAAACATGGAAATATTTACACCGCTATCTGTATAAACATGGAAATATCTACACCACTATCTCTATAAACATGGAAATATCTACAAAGCCATCTGTATAAACATGGAAATACCAACACGGTCATGTGTAGGAACACGGAAATATCTACACCGCAATCTCTATAAACATGGAAATATCTACACCGCGATCTGTATAACATGGAAATATCTACACCGCTTTCTGTATAAATATGGAAATACATACACACCTATCTCTATAAACATGGAAATATCTACACCGCAATCTGTATAAACATGGAAATATCCACAGAGCCGTCTGTATATACATGGAAATATCTACACCGTTATCTGTATAAACATGGAAATAAATACACCACTATTTGTATAAACAAGGAAATATCTACACCACCATTTGTTTAAACATGGAAATATCTACAGAGACATCTGTTTATACATGGAAATATCTACACCGCTATCTGTATAAACATGGAAATATCTACACTGCCATCTGTAAAAACATGGAAATACCTATACAGTCATCTGTATAAACATGGAAATATCTACAATGCCATCTGTATACACATGGAAATATCTACACAGCCATCTGTATAAACATGTAAATATCTGCACTGCTATCTCTATAAGCATGGAAATATCTACAACGCCATCTCTATAAACATGAAAATACCTACACTGCCATCTCCATAAACATGGAACTAACTACTCCGCCATCTGCATAAACATGGAAACATCTACACCGCCATCTGTGTGAATAACGAAATATCTACAATGCCATCTGTATAAAAATATATATATCTGCACCGCGAGCTGTATAAACATGGAAATATCTACATCGCTATCTGTATACACGTGGAAATAGCAACACTGCTATCATTATAAACATGGAAATATCTACAACGCCATCTATATAAACATGGAAATATCTACACCGCTATGTCTATAAACATGGAAATACCTACACCGCTATCTCTATAAACATGGAAATATCCACACCGCCATCTGCATATCCATGGAAATATCTACAACGCCATCTGTATAAAGATGGAAATATCTTCACGGCAATCTGTGTACAGATGGAAATATCAACACCGCCATCTGTACAAACATGGAAATATCTACACCGCTATCTGTATAAACATAGAAATACCGACACTGCAGTCTGTATAAACATGGAAATATCTACACCGCTATGTCTTTAAACATGGAAATACCTACACCGCTATCTCTATTAACATGGAAATATCCACACCGCCATCTGCATATCCATGGAAATATCTACAATGCCATCTGTATAAAGATGGAAATATCTACACGGAAATCTGTGTACAGATGGAAATATCAACACCGCCATCTGTACATACATGGAAATATCTACACTGCTATCTGTATAAACGTAGAAATACCTACACTTCAGTCTGTATAAACATGGAAGTATCTACTCCGGTATCTGTATATACATGGAAATATCTACCCCACGATCTATATAAACATGGAAATATATACACCGCTATCTGTATAAACATGGAAATATCTGCACCGCTATCTCTATAAACATGGAAATTTCTACACCGCCATCTGTATAAACATGGAAATACCTACAAAGTCATCTGTATAAACATGGAAATATCTACACAGCCATCTGTATAAACATGGAAATATCTACACCGCCATCTGTATATACATGGAAATATCTACACCGCTATCTCTATAAACATGGAAATATCTACACCGCCATCTGTATAAACACGGAAATGTCTACACTGCGGTCTGTATAAACATGGAAATTTCTACACCACGATCTGTATAAACATGGAAATATTTACACCGCTATCTGTATAAACATGGAAATATCTACACCGCTATCTCTATAAACATGGAAATATCTACAAAGCCATCTGTATAAACATGGAAATACCAACACAGTCATGTGTAGGAACATGGAAATATCTACTCCGCTATCTGTATAAACATGGAAAGATGTACACCACGATCTGTATAACATGGAAATATCTACACCGCTATCTGTATAAACATGGAAATATTTACACTGCTATCTGTATAAACATGGAAATATGTACACCGTTATCTGTATAAATATGGAAATACCTACACCGCTATCTCTATAAACATGGAAATAACTACACCGCCATCTGTATAAACATGGAAATATCTACACTGCGGTCTGTATAAACATGGAAATTTCTACACCACGATCTGTATAAACATGGAAATATTTACACCGCTATCTGTATAAACATGGAAATATCTACACCGCTATCTCTATAAACATGGAAATATCTACAAAACCATCTGTATAAATATGGAAATACCAACACAGTCATGTGTAGGAACATGGAAATATCTACACCGCAATCTGTATAAACATGGAAATATCTACAAAGTCATCTGTTTAAACATGGAAATATCTACACAGCCATCTGTATAAACATGGAAATATCTACAGAGCCGTCTGTATATACATGGAAATATCTACACCGCTATCTGTATAAACATGGAAATAAATACACCACTATTTGTATAAACAAGGAAATATCTAAACCACCATCTGTTTAAACATGGAAATATCTACAGAGACATCTGTTTATACATGGAAATATCTACACCGCTATCTGTATAAACATGGAAATATCTACACTGCCATCTGTAAAAACATGGAAATACCTATACAGTCATCTGTATAAACATGGAAATATCTACAATGCCATCTGAATACACATAGAAATATCTACACAGCCATCTGTATAAACATGTAAATATCTACACTGCTATCTCTATAAGCATGGAAATATCTACAACGCCATCTCTATAAACATGAAAATATCTACACTGCCATCTCCATAAACATGGAACTAACTACTCCGCCATCTGCATAAACATGGAAACATCTACACCGCCATCTGTGTGAATAAGGAAATATCTACAATGCCATCTGTATAAAAATATATATATCGGCACCGCGAGCTGTATAAACATGGAAATATCTACATCGCTATCTGTATAAACGTGGAAATACCAACACTGCTATCATTATAAACATGGAAATACCTACAACGCCATCTATATAAACATGGAAATATCTACACCGCTATGTCTATAAACATGGAAATACCTACACCGCTATCTCTATAAACTTGGAAATATCTACACAGCTATCTGTATAAACAAGGAAATATCCACACCGCTATCTGTATAAACACGGAAATACCTACACCGCGATCTGTATAAACATGGAAATATCAACACCGTGATCTGTATAAACATGGAAATATCTTCACCACGATCTGTATAAACATGGAAATATCTACAATGCCATCTGTAGAAAGATGGAAATATCTACACCGCAATCTGTGTAAACATGGAAATATCTATTCCGATATCTGAAAAAAGATCAAATATCTACACCGCTATCAGTATAAACGTGGAAATACCAACACCGCTATCGGTATAAACATGGAAATATCTACATCGCTATCTGCATAAACGTGGAAATACCAACACTGCTATCATTATAAACATGGAAATATCTACAACGCCATCTATATAAACATGGAAATATCTACACCGCTATGTCTATAAACATGGAAATACCTACACTGCTATCTCTATAAACATGGAAATATCCACACCGCCATCTGCATATCCATGGAAATATCTTCAACGCCATCTGTATAAAGATGGAAATATCTTCACGACAATCTGTGTACAGATGGAAATATCAACACCGCCATCTGTACAAACATGGAAATATCTACACCGCTATCTGTATAAACATAGAAATACCGACACTGCAGTCTGTGTAAACATGGAAATATCTACACCGCTATGTCTTTAAACATGGAAATACCTACACCGCTATCTCTATAAACATGGAAATATCCACACCGCCATCTGCATATCCATGGAAATATCTACAACGCCATCTGTATAAAGATGGAAATATCTACACGGAAATCTGTGTACAGATGGAAATATCAACACCGCCATCTGTACATACATGGAAATGTCTACACTGCTATCTGTATAAACATAGAAATACCTACACTTCAGTCTGTATAAACATGGAAATATCTACTCCTGTATCTGTATATACATGGAAATATCTACCCCACGATTTGTATAAACATGGAAATATATACACCGCTATCTGTATAAACATGGAAATATCTGCACCTCTATCTCTATAAACATGGAAATCACTACACCGCCATCTGTATAAACATGCAAATTCCTACAAAGTCATCTGTATAAACATGGAAATATCTACACAGCCATCTGTATAAACATGGAAATATCTACACCGCCATCTGTATATACACGGAAATATCTACACCGCTATCTCTATAAACATGGAAATATCTACACCGCGATCTGTATAACATGGAAATATCTACACCGCTATCTGTAGAAACATGGAAATATTTACACTGCTATCTATATAAACATGGAAATATGTACACTGTTAATGTATAAATATGGAAATACCTACACCGCTATCTCTATAAACATGGAAATATCTACACCGCCATCTGTATAAACATGGAAATATCTACACTGCGGTCTGTATAAACATGGAAATTTCTACACCAAGATCTGTATAAACATGGAAATATTTACACCGCTATCTGTATAAACATGGAAATATCTACACCGCTATATCTATAAACATGGAAATATCTACAAAGCCATCTGTATAAACATGGAAATACCAACACGGTCATGTGTAGGAACATGGAAATATCTACACCCCAATCTGTATAAACATGGAAATATCTACACCGCGATCTGTATAACATGGAAATATCTACACCGCTTTCTGTATAAATATGGAAATACATACACACCTATCTCTATAAACATGGAAATATCTACACCGCCATCTGTATAAACATGGAAATATCCACAGAGCCGTCTGTATATACATGGAAATATCTACACCGTTATCTGTATAAACCTGGAAATAAATACACCACTATTTGTAGAAACAAGGAAATATCTACACCACCATTTGTTTAAACATGGAAATATCTACAGAGACATCTGTTTATACATGGAAATATCTACACCGCTATCTGTATAAACATGGAAATATCTACACTGCCATCTGTAAAAACATGGAAATACCTATACAGTCATCTGTATAAACATGGAAATATCTACAATGCCATCTGTATACACATGGAAATATCTACACAGCCATCTGTATAAACATGTAAATATCTACACTGCTATCTCTATAAGCATGGAAATATCTACAACGCCATCTCTATAAACATGAAAATACCTACACTGCCATCTCCATAAACATGGAACTAACTACTCCGCCATCTGCATAAACATGGAAACATCTACACCGCCATCTGTGTGAATAACGAAATATCTACAATGCCATCTGTATAAAAATATATATATCTGCACCGCGAGCTGTATAAACATGGAAATATCTACGTCGCTATCTGTATAAACGTAGAAATAGCAACACTGCTATCATTATAAACATGGAAATATCTACAACGCCATCTATATAAACATGGAAATATCTACACCGCTATGTCTATAAACATGGAAATACCTACTCCGCTATCTCTATAAACATGGAAATATCCACACCGCCATCTGCATATCCATGGAAATATCTACAACGCCATCTGTATAAAGATGGAAATATCTTCACGGCAATCTGTGTACAGATGGAAATATCAACACCGCCATCTGTACAAACATGGAAATATCTACACCGCTATCTGTATAAACATAGAAATACCGACACTGCAGTCTGTATAAACATGGAAATATCTACACCGCTATGTCTTTAAACATGGAAATACCTACACCGCTATCTCTATTAACATGGAAATATCCACACCGCCATCTGCATATCCATGGAAATATCTACAATGCCATCTGTATAAAGATGGAAATATCTACACGGAAATCTGTGTACAGATGGAAATATCAACACCGCCATCTGTACATACATGGAAATATCTACACTGCTATCTGTATAAACGTAGAAATACCTACACTTCAGTCTGTATAAACATGGAAATATCTACTCCGGTATCTGTATATACATGGAAATATCTACCCCACGATTTGTATAAACATGGAAATATATACACCGCTATCTGTATAAACATGGAAATATCTGCACCGCTATCTCTATAAACATGGAAATTTCTACACCGCCATCTGTATAAACATGGAAATACCTACAAAGTCATCTGTATAAACATGGAAATATCTACACAGCCATCTGTATAAACATGGAAATATCTACACCGCCATCTGTATATACATGGAAATATCTACACCGCTATCTCTATAAACATGGAAATATCTACACCGCCATCTGTATAAACATGGAAATGTCTACACTGCGGTCTGTATAAACATGGAAATTTCTACACCACGATCTGTATAAACATGGAAATATTTACACCGCTATCTGTATAAACATGGAAATATCTACACCGCTATCTCTATAAACATGGAAATATCTACACAGCCATCTGTATAAACATGGAAATATCTACACCGCCATCTGTATATACATGGAAATATCTACACCGCTATCTCTATAAACATGGAAATATCTACACCGCGATCTGTATAACATGGAAATATCTACACCGCTATCTGTATAAACATGGAAATATTTACACTGCTATCTGTATAAACATGGAAATATGTACACCGTTATCTGTATAAATATGGAAATACCTACACCGCTATCTCTATAAACATGGAAATAACTACACCGCCATCTGTATAAACATGGAAATATCTACACTGAGGTCTGTATAAACATGGAAATTTCTACACCACGATCTGTAAAAACATGGAAATATTTACACCGCTATCTGTATAAACATGGAAATATCTACACCGCTATCTCTATAAACATGGAAATATCTACAAAGCCATCTGTATAAATATGGAAATACCAACACAGTCATGTGTAGGAACATGGAAATATCTACACCGCAATCTGTATAAACTTGGAAATATCTACAACGCGATCTGTATAACATGGAAATATCTACACCGCTTTCTGTATAAATATGGAAATACCTACACACCTATCTCTATAAACATGGAAATATCTACACCGCAATCTGTACAAACATGGAAATACCTACAAAGTCATCTGTTTAAACATGGAAATATCTACACAGCCATCTGTATAAACATGGAAATATCTACAGAGCCGTCTGTTTATACATGGAAATATCTACACCGCTATCTGTATAAACATGGAAATATCTACACTGCCATCTGTAAAAACATGGAAATACCTATACAGTCATCTGTATAAACATGGAAATATCTACAATGCCATCTGAATACACGTAGAAATATCTACACAGCCATCTGTATAAACATGTAAATATCTACACTGCTATCTCTATAAGCATGGAAATATCTACAACGCCATCTCTATAAACATGAAAATATCTACACTGCCATCTCCATAAACATGGAACTAACTACTCCGCCATCTGCATAAACATGGAAACATCTACACCGCCATCTGTGTGAATAAGGAAATATCTACAATGCCATCTGTATAAAAATATATATATCAGCACCGCGAGCTGTATAAACATGGAAATATCTACATTGCTGTCTGTATAAACGTGGAAATACCAACACTGCTATCATTATAAACATGGAAATATCTACAACGCCATCTATATAAACATGGAAATAGCTACACCGCTATGTCTATAAACATGGAAATACCTACACCGCTATCTCTATAAACATGGAAATATCCACACCGCCATCTGCATATCCATGGAAATATCTACAACGCCATCTGTATAAAGATGGAAATATCTTCACGGAAATCTGTGTACTGATGGAAATATCAACACCGCCATCTGTACAAACATGGAAATATCTACACCGCTATCTGTATAAACATAGAAATACCGACACTGCAGTCTGTATAAACATGGAAATATCTACTCCGGTATCTGTATATACATGGAAATATCTACCCCACGATCTGTATAAACATGGAAATATATACACCGCTATCTGTATAAACATGGAAATATCTGCACCGCTATCTCTATAAACATGGAAATTTCTACACCGCCATCTGTATAAACATGGAAATACCTACAAAGTCATCTGTATAAACTTGGAAATATCTACACAGCCATCTGTATAAACATGGAAATATCTACACAGCCATCTGTATATACATGGAAATATCTACATCGCTCTCTGTATAAACCTGGGAATAACTACACCGCTATTTGTATAAACAAGCAAATATCTACACCGTGATCTGAATAAACATGGAAATATCTACACCGCCATCTCTATAAACATGGAAATATCTACAGCCCTATCTGTATAAACATGGAAATATCCACACCGCTATCTCTATAAACATGGAAAAATCAACACCGCTATCTCTATGAACATGGAAATATCTACACCACGATCAGTATAAACATGGAAATATCAACACCGTGATCTGTACAAACATGGAAATACCTTCACCACGATCTGTATAAACATGGAAATATGTAGACCGCTATCTGTATAAACATGGTAATATCTAAACCACCATCTATATAAACATGGAAATATCTACACCGCCATCTGTATAAACATGGAAATATCTACAATGCCATCTGTAGAAAGATGGAAATATCTACACCGCAATCTGTGTAAACATGGAAATAGCTACACCGATATCTGTAAAAACATGGAAATATCTCCACCGCTATCTGCATAAACATGGAAATATCTACACCACGATCTGTATAAACATGGAAATACCTACACCGCGATCTGTATAAACATGGAAATATGTACACCGCTATCTGCATAAACATGGAAATATCTACACCGCGATCTGTATAACATGGAAATATCTGCACCGCTTTCTGTATAAATATGGAAATACCTACACACCTATCTCTATAAACATGGAAATATCTACACCGCAATCTGTATAAACATGGAAATACCTACAAAGTCATCTGTTTAAACATGGAAATATCTACACAGCCATCTGTATAAACATGGAAATATCTACAGAGCCGTCTGTATATACATGGAAATATCTACACCGCTATCTGTATAAACATGGAAATAAATACACCACTATTTGTATAAACAAGGAAATATCTACACCACCATCTGTTTAAACATGGAAATATCTACAGAGACATCTGTTTATACATGGAAATATCTACAGCGCTATCTGTATAAACATGGAAATATCTACACTGCCATATGTAAAAACATGGAAATACCTATACAGTCATCTGTATAAACATGGAAATATCTACAATGCCATCTGTATACACATGTAAATATCTACACTGCTATCTCTATAAGCATGGAAATATCTACAACGCCATCTCTATAAACATGAAAATATCTACACTGCCATCTCCATAAACATGGAACTAACTACTCCGCCATCTGCATAAACATGGAAACATCTACACGGCCATCTGTGTGAATAAGGAAATATCTACAATGCCATCTGTATAAAAATATATATATCTGCACCGCGATCTCTATAAACATGGAAATATCTACATCGCTATCTGTATAAACGTGGAAATAGCAACACTGCTATCATTATAAACATGGAAATATCCACAACGCCATCTATATAAACATGGAAATATCTACACCGCTATGTCTATAAACATGGAAATACCTACACCGCTATCTCTATAAACATGGAAATATCCACACCGCCATCTGCATATCCATGGAAATATCTACAACGCCATCTGTATAAAGATGGAAATATCTTCACGGCAATCTGTGTACAGATGGAAATATCAACACCGCCATCTGTACAAACATGGAAATATCTACACCGCTATCTGTATAAACATAGAAATACCGACACTGCAGTCTGTATAAACATGGAAATATCTACTCCGGTATCTGTATATACATGGAAATATCTACCCCACGATCTGTATAAACATGGAAATATATACACCGCTATCTGTATAAACATGGAAATATCTGCACCGCTATCTCTATAAACATGGAAATTTCTACACCGCCATCTGTATAAACATGGAAATACCTACAAAGTCATCTGTATAAACTTGGAAATATCTACACAGCCATCTGTATAAACATGGAAATATCTACACAGCCATCTGTATATACATGGAAATATCTACCTCGCTCTCTGTATAAACCTGGGAATAACTACACCGCTATTTGTATAAACAAGCAAATATCTACACCGTGATCTGAATAAACATGGAAATATCTACACCGCCATCTCTATAAACATGGAAATATCTACAGCCCTATCTGTATAAACATGGAAATATCCACACCGCTATCTCTATAAACATGGAAAAATCAACACCGCTATCTCTATGAACATGGAAATATCTACACCACCATCTCTATAAACATGGAAATATCTACACCACGATCAGTATAAACATGGAAATATCAACACCGTGATCTGTACAAACATGGAAATACCTTCACCACGATCTGTATAAACATGGAAATATGTAGACCGCTATCTGTATAAACATGGTAATATCTAAACCACCATCTATATAAACATGGAAATATCTACACCGCCATCTGTATAAACATGGAAATATCTACAATGCCATCTGTAGAAAGATGGAAATATCTACACCGCAATCTGTGTAAACATGGAAATAGCTACACCGATATCTGTAAAAACATGGAAATATCTCCACCGCTATCTGCATAAACATGGAAATATCTACACCACGATCTGTATAAACATGGAAATACCTACACCGCGATCTGTATAAACATGGAAATATGTACACCGCTATCTGCATAAACATGGAAATATCTACACCGCGATCTGTATAACATGGAAATATCTACACCGCTTTCTGTATAAATATGGAAATACCTACACACCTATCTCTATAAACATGGAAATATCTACACCGCAATCTGTATAAACATGGAAATACCTACAAAGTCATCTGTTTAAACATGGAAATATCTACACAGCCATCTGTATAAACATGGAAATATCTACAGAGCCGTCTGTATATACATGGAAATATCTACACCGCTATCTGTATAAACATGGAAATAAATACACCACTATTTGTATAAACAAGGAAATATCTACACCACCATCTGTTTAAACATGGAAATATCTACAGAGACATCTGTTTATACATGGAAATATCTACACCGCTATCTGTATAAACATGGAAATATCTACACTGCCATATGTAAAAACATGGAAATACCTATACAGTCATCTGTATAAACATGGAAATATCTACAATGCCATCTGTATACACATGTAAATATCTACACTGCTATCTCTATAAGCATGGAAATATCTACAACGCCATCTCTATAAACATGAAAATATCTACACTGCCATCTCCATAAACATGGAACTAACTACTCCGCCATCTGCATAAACATGGAAACATCTACACGGCCATCTGTGTGAATAAGGAAATATCTACAATGCCATCTGTATAAAAATATATATATCTGCACCGCGATCTCTATAAACATGGAAATATCTACATCGCTATCTGTATAAACGTGGAAATAGCAACACTGCTATCATTATAAACATGGAAATATCCACAACGCCATCTATATAAACATGGAAATATCTACACCGCTATGTCTATAAACATGGAAATACCTACACCGCTATCTCTATAAACATGGAAATATCCACACCGCCATCTGCATATCCATGGAAATATCTACAACGCCATCTGTATAAAGATGGAAATATCTTCACGGCAATCTGTGTACAGATGGAAATATCAACACCGCCATCTGTACAAACATGGAAATATCTACACCGCTATCTGTATAAACATAGAAATACCGACACTGCAGTCTGTATAAACATGGAAATATCTACTCCGGTATCTGTATATACATGGAAATATCTACCCCACGATCTGTATAAACATGGAAATATATACACCGCTATCTGTATAAACATGGAAATATCTGCACCGCTATCTCTATAAACATGGAAATTTCTACACCGCCATCTGTATAAACATGGAAATACCTACAAAGTCATCTGTATAAACTTGGAAATATCTACACAGCCATCTGTATAAACATGGAAATATCTACACAGCCATCTGTATATACATGGAAATATCTACCTCGCTCTCTGTATAAACCTGGGAATAACTACACCGCTATTTGTATAAACAAGCAAATATCTACACCGTGATCTGAATAAACATGGAAATATCTACACCGCCATCTCTATAAACATGGAAATATCTACAGCCCTATCTGTATAAACATGGAAATATCCACACCGCTATCTCTATAAACATGGAAAAATCAACACCGCTATCTCTATGAACATGGAAATATCTACACCACCATCTCTATAAACATGGAAATATCTACACCACGATCAGTATAAACATGGAAATATCAACACCGTGATCTGTACAAACATGGAAATACCTTCACCACGATCTGTATAAACATGGAAATATGTAGACCGCTATCTGTATAAACATGGTAATATCTAAACCACCATCTATATAAACATGGAAATATCTACACCGCCATCTGTATAAACATGGAAATATCTACAATGCCATCTGTAGAAAGATGGAAATATCTACACCGCAATCTGTGTAAACATGGAAATAGCTACACCGATATCTGTAAAAACATGGAAATATCTCCACCGCTATCTGCATAAACATGGAAATATCTACACCACGATCTGTATAAACATGGAAATACCTACACCGCGATCTGTATAAACATGGAAATATGTACACCGCTATCTGCATAAACATGGAAATATCTACACCGCGATCTGTATAACATGGAAATATCTACACCGCTTTCTGTATAAATATGGAAATACCTACACACCTATCTCTATAAACATGGAAATATCTACACCGCAATCTGTATAAACATGGAAATACCTACAAAGTCATCTGTTTAAACATGGAAATATCTACACAGCCATCTGTATAAACATGGAAATATCTACAGAGCCGTCTGTATATACATGGAAATATCTACACCGCTATCTGTATAAACATGGAAATAAATACACCACTATTTGTATAAACAAGGAAATATCTACACCACCATCTGTTTAAACATGGAAATATCTACAGAGACATCTGTTTATACATGGAAATATCTACACCGCTATCTGTATAAACATGGAAATATCTACACTGCCATATGTAAAAACATGGAAATACCTATACAGTCATCTGTATAAACATGGAAATATCTACAATGCCATCTGTATACACATGTAAATATCTACACTGCTATCTCTATAAGCATGGAAATATCTACAACGCCATCTCTATAAACATGAAAATATCTACACTGCCATCTCCATAAACATGGAACTAACTACTCCGCCATCTGCATAAACATGGAAACATCTACACGGCCATCTGTGTGAATAAGGAAATATCTACAATGCCATCTGTATAAAAATATATATATCTGCACCGCGATCTCTATAAACATGGAAATATCTACATCGCTATCTGTATAAACGTGGAAATAGCAACACTGCTATCATTATAAACATGGAAATATCCACAACGCCATCTATATAAACATGGAAATATCTACACCGCTATGTCTATAAACATGGAAATACCTACACCGCTATCTCTATAAACATGGAAATATCCACACCGCCATCTGCATATCCATGGAAATATCTACAACGCCATCTGTATAAAGATGGAAATATCTTCACGGCAATCTGTGTACAGATGGAAATATCAACACCGCCATCTGTACAAACATGGAAATATCTACACCGCTATCTGTATAAACATAGAAATACCGACACTGCAGTCTGTATAAACATGGAAATATCTACTCCGGTATCTGTATATACATGGAAATATCTACCCCACGATCTGTATAAACATGGAAATATATACACCGCTATCTGTATAAACATGGAAATATCTGCACCGCTATCTCTATAAAGATGGTAATTTCTACACCGCCATCTGTATAAACATGGAAATACCTACAAAGTCATCTGTATAAACATGGAAATATCTACACAGCCATCTGTATAAACATGGAAATATCTACACAGCCATCTGTATATACATGGAAATATCTACATCGCTCTCTGTATAAACATGGGAATAACTACACCGCAATTTGTATAAACTAGCAAATATCTGCACCGTGATCTGAATAAACATGGAAATATCTACACCGCCATCTCTATAAACGTGGAAATATCTACAGCCCTATCTGTATAAACATGGAAATACCCACACCGCTATCTCTATAAACATGGAAAAATCAACACCGCTATCTCTATGAACATGGAAATATCTACACCACCATCTCTATAAACATGGAAATATCTACACCACGATCAGTATAAACATGGAAATATCAACACCGCTATCTGTATAAACATGGAAATATCTACACCGCGATCTGTATAAACATGGAAATATCTACACCGCGATCTGTACAAACATGGAAATACCTTCACCACGATCTGTATAAACATGGAAATATGTACACCGCTATCTGTATAAACATGGTAATATCTAAACCACCATCTATATAGACATGGAAACTTCTACACCGCCATCTGTATAAACATGGAAATATCTACAATGCCATCTGTAGAAAGATGGAAATATCTACACCGCAATCTGTGTAAACATGGAAATCTCTACACCGATATCTGTAAAAACATGGAAATATCTTCACCGCTATCTGTATAAACATGGAAATATCTACACCGCGATCTGTATAAACATGGAAATATCTACACCACGATCTGTATAAACATGGAAATATCTACACCGCTATCTGTATAAACGTGGAAATATCTACACCGCAATCTCTATAAACATGGAAATATCTACACCGCCATGTGTATAAACATGGAAATACCTACAAAGTCATCTGTAGAAACATGGAAATATTTACACAGCCATCTGTATAAAAATGTAAATATCTACACAGCTATCTCTATAAACATGGAAATATCTCCACCGCCATCTACATATCCATGGAAATATCTACACCGCCGTCTGTATAAACATGGAAATATCTACACGTTCATCTGTGTATAGATGGAAATATCAACACCGCCATCTGTTCAAACAAGGAAATATCTGCACCGCTCTCTGTATAAACATGGAAATATCTACACCGCGGTCTGTATAAACATGGAAATATCTACACCGCTATCTGTATAAACATGGAAATATCTACAGCGCTATCTCTATAAACATGGAAGTATCTACAAAGACATCTGTATAAACATGGAAATACTTATAGAGTTATCTGTGTAAACATGGAAATATCTACACCACCATCTGTATAAACATGGAAATAGGTACAATGCCATCTGTATACACAAGGAAATATCTACACAGCCATCTGAATAAACATGCAAATTTCTACACTGCTGTCTCTATAAACATGGAAGTATCTACACCGCCATCTCTATAAACATGAAAATATCTACACTAGCATCTCCATAAACATGGAACTAACTACTCCGCCATCTGTATAAACATGGAAACATCTACACCGCCATCTGTGTGAATAAGGAAATATCTACAATGCCATCTCTATAAATATATAAATACCTGCAAGGCGAGCTGCATAAACATGGAAATATCTACATCGCTATCTGTATAAACGTCGAAATACCAACACCGTTATCGGTATAAACATGGAAATAGCTACAACGCCATCTTTATAAACATGGAAATATCTACAACGCTATGTCTATAAACATGGAAATACCTACACCGCTATCTCTATAAACATGGAAATAGCTACACCGCAATCTGTATAAACATGGAAATATCTTCACCACGATCCGTATAAACATGGAAATATCTACAACGCTATCTGTATAAACATGGTAACATCTACACCACCATCCATATAACCATGGAAATATCTACACCGCCATCTGTATAAACATGGAAATATCTACAATGCCATCTGTAGAAAGATGGAAATATCTACACAGCCATCTGTATAAACATGGAAATATCTACTCAGCCATCTGTATATACATGGAAATATCTACATCGCTCTCTGTATAAACCTGGGAATAACTACACCGCTATTTGTATAAACAAGCAAATATCTACACCGTGATCTGTATAAACATGGAAATATCTACACCGCCATCTCTATAAACATGGAAATATCTACAGCCCTATCTGTATAAACATGGAAATATCCACACCGCTGTCTCTATAAACATGGAAAATTCAACACCGCTATCTCTATGAACATGGAAATATCTACACCATCATCTCTATAAACATGGAAATATCTACACCATGATCAGTATAAACATGGAAATATCAACACCGCTATCTGTATAAACATGGAAATATCTACACCGCGATCTGTATAAACATGGAAATATCAACACCGCGATCTGTACAAACATGGAAATACCTTCACCACGATCTGTATAAACATGGAAATATCTACACCGCGATCTGTATAAACATGGAAATAACTACACCGCGATCTGTATAAACATGGAAATATCTACACCGCCATCTTTATAAACATGGAAATACCTACACCCCTATCTGTATAAACATGGAAATATCCCCACCGCTATCTCTATAAACATGGAAAAGTAAACACCGCTATCTCTATGAACATGGAAACATCTACACCGCCATCTCTATAAACATGGAAATGTCTACACCACGATCAGTATAAACATGGAAATATCTACACCGCTATCTGTATAAACATGGAAATATCTCCACTGCTATCTCTATAAATATTGAAATATCTACACCGCCATCTGTATAAACATGGAAATACAAAGTTATCTGTATAAACATGGAAATATCTACAACACCATCTGTATAAACATGGAAATATCTACACAGCCATGTGTATATACATGGAAATATCTACACCGCTATCTATATAATCATGGAAATAACTACACCGCTATCAGTATAAACATGGAAATATCTACCACGTTATCTACATATCTATGGAAATATCTGTGCCACCATCTGTATAAACATGGAAATATCGACACAGTCATCTGTGTATAGATGGAAATATCAACACCGCCATCTGTACAAACATGGAAATATCTGCACCGCTATCTGTATACACATGGAAATATCTACACCGCGGTTTGTATATACATGGAAATATCTACACCGCTAGCTGTATAAACATGGAAATATCTGCACCGCTATCTGTATAAACATGGAAATATCTACACCACGATCTTTATAAAAATGGAAATATATACAGCGAAATCTGTATAAACATGGGAATTTCTGCACCGCTATCTCTATAAACATGTTAATATCTACAAAGCCATCTGTATAAAGATGGAAATACCTAAACAGTCATGTGTAGGAACATGGAAATATCTACACTGCCATCTGTATAAACATAGAAATATCTACACAGCCCTCTGTATAAATATGGAAATATCTGCATAGGCATCTGTGTAAACATGGAAATATCTGCACCGCTATCTGTATAAACATGGAAATACCTACACTGCTGTCTGTATAAACATGGAAATATCTCCACCGTTATCTGTTTAAACATGGAAATATCCACAGCGCCTTCTCTATAAAGATTGAAATATCTACTGTGCCATCTGTAAAAACATGGAAATATCTACACAGTCATATGAATAAACATGGAAATATCTACACCACCATCTGTATATACATGGAAATACCTACAATACCATCTGTATACAGATGGAAATATCTACACAGACATCTGTATAAATATGGAAATATCTACATGGCCATCTGTATAAACATGGAAATATCTAAACTGCCATCTGTAGAAAGATGGAAATATGTACACCGCTATATCTATAAAGATGGAAATGTCTACACCGCCATCTCTATAAACATGAAAATATGTACACTGCCATCTCCATAAAGATGGAAGTATCTACTCCGCAATGTGTATAAACACGGAAATATCTACACCACCATCTGTGTAAACATGGAAATATCTACAACGCTATCTGTATAAACATGGAACTATCTACACCGCCATCTGCATGTCCATGAAAATACCTATGCCGCCATCTGTATAAACATGGAAATATCTACACGGCCATCTGTGTATAGATGGAAATATCAACACCGCCATCTGTACAAACATGGAAATATCTACATCGCTATCTCTATAAACATGGAAATATCTGCACTGTCATCTGTAAAAATATTGAAATACATATACAGTCATCTGTATAAACATGGAAATATCTACAATGCCATCTCTATACACATGGAAATATCTACACAGCCATCTGTATAAACATGTAAATATCTACACAGCTATCTCTATAAACATGGAAATATCTACACCGCCATCTCTATAAACATGAAAATATCTACAATGCCATCTCCATAAACATGAAACTAACTACTTCGCAATCTGTATAAACATGGAAATATCTACACCGCCATCTGTGTGAATAAGGAAATATCTACAATGCCATCTGTATAAAGATATAAATATCTGCACCGCGAGCTGTATAAATATGGAAATATCTACATCGCTATCTGTAAAACGTAGAAATACCAACACTGCTAACGGTATAAACATGGAAATATCTACACAGCCATCTGTATATACATGGAAATATCTACACCGCTATCTGTATAAACATGGAAATAACTACACCGCTATTTGTATAAACAAGGAAATATCTACACCGTGATCTGAATAAACATGGAAATATCTACACCGCCATCTCTATAAGCATGGAAATATCTACACCCCTATCTGTATAAACATCGAAATATCCACACCACTATCTCTATAAACATGGAAAAATCGTCACCGCTATCTCTATGAACATGGAATTATATACACCACCATCTCTATAAACATGGGAATATCTACACCGCGATCAGTATAAACATGGAAATATCTACACCGCTATCTAAACATGGAAATATCTCCACTGCTATCTCTATACACATCGAAATATCTACACCGCCATCTGTATAAACATGAAAATACTTACAAATTTATCTGAATAAACATGGAAATATCTACACCGGTATCTGTATAAACATGGAAATATCTACACCACGATCTGTATAAACATGGAAATATTTACACCGCTATCTGTATAAACCTGGAAATATCTACACTGCTGTCTCTATAAATATGGAAATATCTACACCGCCATCTTTATAAACATGGAAATAATTACACAGTCATGTGTAGGAACATGGAAATATCTACGCCACCGTTTGTATAAAGATGGAAATATCTACAACGTTATCTGTATAAACATGGAAATATCTACACAGTGATCTGTATAAACATGGAAATATGTACAGCACTCTCTGAATAAAGATGGAAATATCTACACCGCTATCTGTAAAAACATGGAAATTTCTAAACCACTATCTGTATAAATATGGAAATATTTAAACCGCTATCTCAATAAACATGGAAATATCTACACCGCTATCTCTATATACATGGAAATATCTACACCGCCAACTGTATTAACCTGGAAATATCTACACAGTCATCTGTATAAACCTGGAAATACCTACACTGTCATCTATGTAAACGTGGAAATATCTACAGAGAACTCTGTATAAACATGGAAATATCGGCACTGCCATCTGTATAAACATGGAAATATCTACACCGCTCTCTGTATAAACATGGAAATATCGACACCGCTATGTGTATTAACGTGGAAATATCTCCATTGCTATCTGTATAAACATGGACATATCTCCACCGCAATCTTTATAAACATGAAAATATCTACACCGCTATCTCTATAAACATGGAAATATCTGCACTGCCATCTGTAAAAACATGGAAGTACCTATACAGTGATCTGTATAAACATGAAAATATCTACAATGCCATCTGAATACACATGGAAATATCTACACAGCCATCTGTATAAACATGTAAATATCTACACTGCTATCTCTATAAACATGGAAATATCTACACCGCCATCTCTATAAACCTGAAAATATCTACACTGCCGTCTCCATAAACATGGAACTAACTACTCCGCCGTCTGTATAAACATGGAAACATCTACACCGCCATGTGTGTGAATAAGGAAACATCTACAATGCCATCTGTATAAAGATATAAATATCTGCACCGCGAGCTGTATAAACATGGAAATATCTAGATCGCTATGTCTATAAACATGGAAATATCTACACCGCTATCTGAATAAATATGAAATTTCAAAACCGCTATCTCTATAAAAATGGAAATATCTACACTGCTATCTGTATAAACATGGAAATATCCTCACTGCTATCTCTATGATCATGGAGATATCTACACCGCTATCTCTATGAACATGGAAATATCTACACCGCCATCTCTATAAACATGGAACTATCTACACCGCCATCTGTATAAACATGGAAATATCTACACCGCTATCTGTATAAACATGGAAATATCTACACCGCTATCTGTATAAACTTGGAAATATCTACACCACGATCTGTATAAACATGGAAATATCTACACCGCGATCTGTATAAACATGGAAATATCTACACGGTCATCTGTATAAACATGGAAATATCTACAAAGCTATCTCTATAAACATGGAAATATCTACCCCGCTATCTGTATAAACATGAAATATCTACACTGTCATCTGTATAAACATGGAAATATCTGAACTGCCATCTGTGGAAAGATGGAAATATCTACACCACGATCTGTATAAATATGAAAATATCTACACCGCTATCTGTGTAAAGATGGAAATATCTACACCGCAATCTGTGCAAAGATGGAAATATCTACACCGCTATCTCTGTAAACATGGAAATCTCTACGCCACTATCTGTATAAACATGGAAATATCTACATCGCTATCTGTATAAACATGGATATATCTTCACCGTTACCTGTATAAACATGGAAATATCTACACCGCTATCTGTATAAATATGGAAATATCTACACCGCCATTTGTGTAAACATACAAATATCTACAGAGTCATCTGTATACACATGGAAATACCTACACAGCCATTTGTATAAACTTGGATGTATCTACACAACTATCTGTATAAACAAGGAAATACCTACAGCGCTATCTGTATAAACTTGGAAATATCACCACCACAATCTCTACGAACATGGAAATATCAACACCGCCATCTATATAAACGTGAAAATATCTACACCGCCATCTCCATAAACATGGAACTATCTACACCGCCATCTGTATAAACATGCAAATATCTACAGCGCTATCTGTATAAACATGGAAATATCTCCACCGCTATCTGTATAACCATGGAAATATCTACACCGCTATCTTTATAAACATGAAAATATCTACACCGCAATCACTATAAACATGGAAATATCTTCAACAATATCTGTGTAAACATGGAAATATCTACACAGCTGTCTGTGTAAACATGGAAATATGTACAACGCAATCTGTGTGAGGATGGAAATATCTACACCGCAATCTGTGCAAATATGGAAATATCTACACCTCTATCTCTGTAAACATGGAAATATCTACACCACTATCTGTATAAACATGGAAATATCTACACCGCTATCTGAATAAACATGGAAATATCCACACCACAATCTGCATAAACATGGAAATACCTAAACTGCCATCTGTATAAACATGGAAATACCTACACCGCTGTCTCTATAAACATGGAAATATGTACACCACCATCTCTTTAAACATGGAGATATCTACAATGCCATCTACATAAACAAGAAAATATCTACATTGCCATCTATATAAACATGGAAATATCTACACCGCCATCTGTATAAACATGTAAATATCTACAATGCCATCTGTAGATAGATGGAAATACCTACACCGCAATCTGTGTAAACATGGAAATATCTACAACAATATCTGTAAAAACATGGAAGTATCTATACCGCTATCTGTATAAACATGGAAATATCTACACCGCGATCTACATAAACATGGAAATATCTACACCACGATCTGTATAAACATGGAAATATCTACACCGCGATCTGTATAAACATGGAAATATCTACACAGCTATCTCTATAAACATGGAAATACCTTCACCGCCATCTGTATAAACATGGAAATACCTACACCGCTATCTGTATAAACATGGAAATAACTACACTATTTGTAGAAACATGGAAATATCTACAACGTGATCTGTATAAACATGGAAATATCTACACAGCCATCTGTATAAACATGGAAATATCTACACCCCTATCTGTATAAACATGGAAATATCCACACTGCTATCTCTATAAACATGGAAAAATCTACACAGCGATCAGTATAAACGTGGAAATATCTACACCGCTATCTCTATAAACATGGAAATATCTCCACTGCTATCTCTATAAACATCGAAATATCTACACCGCCATCTGTATAAACATGGAAATACTTACAAAGTTATCGGTATAAACATGGAAATATCTACACTGCTATCTGTATAAACATGGAAATATCTACAGAGCCATGTGTATATACATGGAAATATCTACACCGCTCTCTATGTAAACATGGAAATAACTACACCGTTATCTGTATAAACATGGAAATATCTACACCGCCTTCTACATATCAATGGAAATATCTGCACCGCCATCTGTATAAACATGGAAATATCTCCACGGTCATCTGTGTATAGATGGAAATATCAACACCGCCATCTGTACAAACATGGAAATATCTGCACCGCTATCTGTATAACCATGGAAATATCTACACCGTGGTCTGTATAAACATGGAAATAGCTAAACCGCTATCTGAATAAACATGGAAATATCTACACCGCTATCTGTATAAACATGGAAATATCTACAATGCCATCTGTAAAAACATGGAAATAACTATACAGTCATTTGTGTAAACATGGAAATATCTACACCACCATCTGCATAAACATGGAAATATTTACAATGCCATCTGTATACACATGGAAATAACTACACGGCAATCTGTGTATAGATGGAAACATCAACACCGCCATCTGTACAAACATGGAAATATCTAAACCGCTATCTGTATAAACATGGAAATATCTACACTGCGGTCTGTATAAACATGGAAATTTCTACAACCGTATCTGTATAAACATGGAAATATCTACACCACCATCTGCATAAACATGGAAATATTTACACCGCTATCTGTATAAACATGGAAATATCTAAAAAGCCATCTGTATAAACATGTAAATATTTACAAAGCCATCTGTATAAACATGGAAATGCCTACACAGTCATGTGTAGGAACATGGAAATATCTACACTGCCATCTGTATAAACATAGAAATATCTACACAGCCCTCTGCATAAATATGGAAATATCTGCATAAGAATCTGTATAAACATGGAAATATCTGCACCGCTATCGGTATAAACATGGAAATACCTACACCGCTGTCTCTATAAACATGGAAATATGTACACCAGCATCTCTTTAAACATGGAGATTTCTACAACGCCATCTACATAAACAAGAAAATATCTACATTGCCATCTATATAAACATGGAAATATCTACACTGCCATCTCTATAAACATGGAAATATCTACACTGCCATTTGTAGAAAGATGGAAATATCTACACCGCCATCTGTAGAAATGAGGAAACGTCTACACCGCTAACTGTATAAACATGGAAATATCTACACCGCCATCTGTATAAACATGGAAATATCTACACCGCCATCTGTATAAACATGGAAATATCTACACCGCAATCTGTATAAACATGGAAATATCTACACCGCTATCTGTATAAACATGGTAATATCTACACCGCTATCTGTATAAACATGGTAATATCTACACCGCTATCTGTATAAACATGATAATATCTACACCGCGATCTGTATAAACATGGAAATATCTACACTGCGATCTGTATAAACATGGAAGTATCTTCACCACGATCTGTATAAACATGGAAATATCTACAAAGCTATCTGTATAAACATGATAATATCTATACCACCATCTATATAAACATGGAAATATCTACACCGCCATCTGTATAAACATGGAAATATCTACAATGCCATCTGTAGAACGATGGAAATACCTACACCTCAATCTGTGTAAACATGGAAATATCTACAATATCTGTAAAAACATGGAAATATCTACACCGCTATCTCTATAAACATGGAAATATCTACACCGCGATCTGCATAAACATGGAAATATCTACACCGCGATCTGTATAAACATGGAAATATCTACACCGCTATCTGTATAAACATGGAAATATCTACACAGCTATCTCTGTAAACATGGAAATATCTTCACCGCCATCTGTATTAACATGGAAATACCTACAAGTCATCTGTATAAACATGGAAGTATCTACACAGCCATCTGTATAAACATGGAAATATCTACACAGCCATCTGTATATACATGGAAATATCTACTCCGCTATCTTTATAAACATGGAAATAACTACACTGCTATTTGTATAAACGAGGAAATATCTACACCGTGATCTGTATATACATGGAAATATCTACAGTGCTATTTGTATAAACAAGGAAATATCTTCACCGCTATCTGTATAAACATGGAAATAACTACACCGCTATTTGTATAAACAAGGAAATAACTACAAAGTGATCTGTATAAACATGGAAATATCTACACCGCCATCACTATAAACATGGAACTATCCACACCGCTATCTCTATAAACATGGAAAATTCTACATCGCGATCAGTATAAACGTGGAAATATCAACACCGCTATCTCTATAAACATGGAAATATCTCCACTACTATCTCTATTAACTTCGAAATATCTACACCACCATCTGTATAAACATGGAAATACTTACAAAGTTATCGGTATAAACATGGAAATATCTACACTGCCATCTGTATAAACATGGAAATATCTACACAGCCATGTGTATATACATGGAAATATCTACACCGCTATCTATATAAACATGGAAATAACTACACCGTTATCTGTATAAACATGGAAATATCTACACCGCCTTCTACATATCCATGGAAATATCTGCTCCACCATCTGTATAAACATGGAAATATCTACACGGTCATCTGTGTATAGATGGAAATATCAACACCGCCATATCTAGAAACATGGAAATATCTGCACCGCTATCTGTATAAACATGGAAATATCTACACCGCGGTCTGTATAAACATGGAAATAGCTAAACCGCTATCTGTATAAACATGGAAATATCTACACCGCTATCTCTATACACATGGAAATATCTACAATGCCATCTGTAGAAACATGGAAATACCTATACAGTCATCTGTGTAAACATGGAAATATCTACACCACCATCTGCATAAACATGGAAATATCTACTATGCCATCTGTATACACATGGAAATACCTACACGGCAATCTGTGTATAGATGGAAACATCAACACCGCCATCTGTACAAACATGGAAATATCTAAACCGGTATCTTTATAAACATGGAAATATCTACACCACGATCTGTATAAACATGGAAATATCTACACTGCTATCTGTGTAAACATGGAAATATCTACACCGCTATCTCTATAAACATGGAAATATCTACAAAGCCATCTGTATAAACATGGAAATACCAACACAGTCATGTGTAGGAACATGGAAATATCTACACCGCGATTTGTATAAACATGGAAATATCTTCACCGGTATCTGTATAAACATGGAAATATCTACACTGCTATTTGTATAAACATGGAAATATCTACACAGCTATCTCTATAAACGGAAATATCTACAACGCAATCTGTATAAACATGGAAATACCTACAAAGTCATCTGTATAAACATGGAAATATCTACAAAGCCATCTCTATAAACATGGAAATATCTACACAGCCGTCTGTATATACATGGAAAATCTACACCGCTATCTGTATAAACATGGAAATACCTACACCGCTATCTGTATAAACATGGAAATATCTACAACGCTATCTGTGTAAACATGGAAATATCTACAACGCCATCTGTGTAAACATGGAAATATCTACACAGCTATCTTTGTAAACTCCGTAATGTCTACACCACTATCTGTGTAAAGATGGAAATACCTACACCGCAATCTGTGCAAAGATGGAAATATCTCCACCGCTATCTCTGTAAATACGGAAATATCAACACCACCATCTGCATAAACATGGAAATATCTACACTGCCATCTGTATAAACATGGAAATATCTACACAGCCATCTGTATAAACATGGAAATATCTACACCGCTATCTGCATTAGCATGGAAATACCTACACCGCTATCTGTATAAACATGAAAATATCAACACCGCTATCCGTATAAACATGGAAATATCTACACCGCTATCCATATAAACATGGAAATATCTACACCGCTATCACTATAATCATGGAAATTCCTACACCGCTATCACTATAAACATGGAAATATCTACACCGCTATATGTATAAATATGGAAATATCTACACCGCTATCTCTATAAACATGGAATTATCTATACCACTATCTGTATAAACATGGAAATGTCTACACCGCTATCTCAATAAACTTGGAAATATCTACACCGCCATCTGTGTAAACATGGAAATATCTACACCGCTACCTGTATAAAAATGGAAATATCTACACCGCTATCTTTAAAAACGTGGAAATATCTACACCGCTATCTGTATAAACATGGAAATATCTACACCGCCATCTCTATAAACATGGAAATATCTACACCGCCATCTTTAAAAACATGGAAATATCTACACACTCATTTGTGTAAACATGGAAATATCTACACCATCATCTGTATAAACATGGAAATATCTACACTGCCAGGAGCTCAAGAGCAGCCTGGGCAATACTGCAAGGCCTCATCTCTATAAAAAAAATTAGAAATATTAGCTGGCCATGGTCGTGTGCACCTGTAGTCCCAGCTTCTTGGGAGGCTGAGGTGGGAGGATCTACGGAGCGCAGGATTTTAAGGCTGCAGTGAGCTTGGATAACGACTGCACTCCAACCTGGATGACAGAACAAGAACCTGTTTCAAAAAAGACAAAAAAACCTAAAAACTAAAAACTGGATGTAGTTTGCTAGTAACTAAACAGCAAATTAATTGTAACATGCTTACATATCAACGATGTCTTTCTTCTTTGATCATAAACCTGCTCACTAAGAAGCTGCTGAAGTCCATGGTAGTGACAGGTAGATGTCTGCATCCTTGTCCTGACCTGCATCTTCTTTGATTGTCCCCATCTGTGTCTCCGACTGGCACTGCCGAACCGTCTTGCTACCTGATCAATGTTGTACTGAACTGGACTGCTAACTGATCAATGTTGTCGAGCTCACTGCACAAAGCTGTTCTTACAAGGTAGATTTCTGCCTGGAATAGCCATACTTACACTGTTTATATTCCTTACTCCTGACCCATCCAACGCAGCACAAGTTCTATTTATTGCCATAGAAACATAGGTCATTTGGAAACACCTCCTTCATTTCTATGGAATTTTCAAACATTTCTGACATTTTGGACTCTGTTCTAGCCTCTTGTTAAATATATCCAGAAAAGAGACAAAGCTTTATGGTGGGGCTATATGCACACATATGCTATAGAATAAGCTATCTAAATGCTTAAAAATACTTTCCATCTGTCACCGCACCTTAATAGGTACACAGAAATTAAGTATGTGTATATCTGTCTGTATAGATACGTATAAATATATATCCCCAAAACAAAAACTCATTCTCTTACTTATACATAGGTAGAATATAGGTGAATATACATATACATTTATAGGTAGAACAAAAAAACCCTCAGCCTCTTTAGGGCCATGTGTTTTCTCTGAGTAATTGTCACAATTAATTAAAATACATGTCTATGCCTTTTTAGATAAATTTCATCAGACCAGTTTCTGTCTGGTTGGAAAATAATAACTGCCTATTTGCTAAGTGCCCCTGCCCCCATACTATGTTCCAGTGAACTAAAGACCTCTGGCAATCATAGATTTACAACTCAGCAAGATTAAACAATTTATTGTTATTTATGACATCCAAGCTGTATCTTCTGTATTATATTCCACATTAGCATCTATCACCTTACATTTGGGAGATCCTGTCCAAAAAATGATTATGCCTCCTAACCAAACATTCAGCAGGGCTACAGGAACAGGCCCCCTGAACAAACATCCTGCCAAAGTACTTTAAAGCACCGTGAGCTGCCACAGCTGTGCATTTTCAGATGACTCAGCAGATTAGCGTGGAGTCTCTTAGCCTCTGCTTGGTCTGTTCCTTTCAGTGATCTCTCACATGGCCCAGTCCATTCGGTTTGAAAATCCTCATGAAATGAGCAGATTATGATCTGGCTTCAGTAGAGGGCCATGGGGTGGGCATGGAGGGGAGAGGGTTTGCTCTTAACACAGCCTGAGCCTCAGAAAGGTTTCAGATGGAAAAGCATGGCACTGACTCAGCTCATGCTTAACAGGAAATAATGCACAGACCACACCAAAAAAGCCCTTTATGTTGTGTGAAAGTCTATGCCGGAGCAGCTGCTGCCACCTCATGTACTGTGATAGAGTGTGCATGTGTGTGTTTGTGTGTGCATGAGTGTGAGTATGCACACAAATGTGTGCTGGGAGGTGTAGGAGATCACACCTTCCACAGTCGCCACCTCAGCCTTAGCTAGCAGCGTGGAGAATTGCCAAAAGTCAACAGGAAGCTGCACCAAAGCAACTGTGATCACCACATCAGCAGGCGCTTTCTGGTTAGTAAAGCTACTGGGACTGAAAAACACACACAATCTCGTCCTTCTTTTATGTTAATCAGAGCAAAATATTTTTATAATAATTGTGTTATATGAATAAATAATTCATAATGCTGTAACCCATTATCACATTCAATCCTCCCAACAACCCTAGAAGATATGTAGACAAGTATTATTACTTTCCCTATTTTTATAAATGAGGAAATAAACCCCAGGAGGCTAGGCGACTTCCCCACGGTCATAGAAGTTGCAAACAGTAGTATCATGATTCAAATCCAAAGCTTCTCCTTTTGTCTTTATCATTTTAATTTTGAAGGTAATGCATATGCATGTATGATCTTTTAAATCCAGAGATGGATATGGAATAGATAGGAAAAGGGACTCTCCTTCCCCATTATACACCCCCTCCATCCAAGCTATATACACTGTTGACTAGACTATGTCCTTTCAATCCTATTTTCTATGCCTACATTATATACAGAAAAGCAGGATTACGTTACACACAATATTCCAGTCATTGCTGTTTTTCACCAACAAGCTATCATTCACATCTTTTTCATACTACATATAAATTTATATCCTTTATTTTAGTGGTGTATATTGTGCAGTTGTGTCATAAATTATGTACCTGTTCTCTGTTGAACATATAGATTTTTTCTGAGTTTTTCCTTAGCAAAATGCTGCAGTGAGTACCCTTGTACACAGATGTTTGTACATTTGTTCTAGAAAAATCTACAGTAAAGATTCTTAGATTAAGAGATTCCCAGGTTATTAGAAAACTACTCTATTAATTTAGATATATACTTCCAAATTGCCTGACCAAAAAGTTATGTCAATTTAACTTCTATGAACAGTATACAAACATGACAATTTTCCATCACCTACACCAACTCTGGGTAATTTCATCTTTTTTACAAGTTGATGGATTGTTTTAATTTATATTTCTCTGGTTATTAATAAGGTTGGCCACCTGTTCATGTGTTATTATTGATGATATTTGTATTGAATTGTTTGAATTTTCTTGATTTCAAAAAACGTTTTACATGTCATAGATATTAAATATTTGTTGTAAAACTCTCCTTCCAGTATTGTGTATGTGTTTGGTCAAGTAGAATAAACTCTCGTCCTCTGATTTCAGATTCCTTTCTCTTTCCATTAGAAATCCCTAAATGTAAAACTACATATTGATAGCTAAAAACCAGGATGTTTACTAGAGAAAAAGAATACAAAGGCAATAATTAAATATTATATTTATACAAAATACCTACTAGTACCAACTTAAAAAGAGAAAGTAAAAGTCAAATGCTTCTACGACTTCAGACTAAGAAAAAGAACTTTTGAGGTTGAATGTTCCTGAAATTTTTCTTTTCATACAACTACGGACATGACTTCAAAAGTTGATGTGACTAAAAAATGTAAGATATGAAAGATATTTGAAGACTCAGAGAAGGTGGATTTTCATTTTAACAAGTCACATATATATTCTAGATATACTCTTATTCGTAACTAAGTGAGTCAAATCAGATGAAAGAATCTAAAAATTTCCCTTTGACTGTGTTAAGTAGAAGTAGTAGAGGCATATTGGCCAAATCTTGAGTGTTTGCAAATTGACTCTTAAGGCTATAGGCTGGCACAGGTCATTGAAGCCCTAACTTTTTATCTTTAATTTTAAAATCCCCAAACAATTTATACTAATTTTTCTTGTCCATTATTTCCAAATAATCTTGTTTAAAGCTTATTACAGTGCTTGCTCATGTTACTGTTGGCTAACAGAAGGGTATCCGGGGCCTTAAAACTGAGAGGGTTAGGATTAATGATTCCAATACCTATGCTTGGACATCTCCAAAAGGGGGTTCCAACTTCTTGTCCTCAAGTCTGTATAGAAACTAGCAAACTTCCAGAGTTCACAAAAGGCTCAAAGACAACAGATGTTTTATAGAAAATTCTTAGAGCAAGTTTCCCGCATAATGTTGCTGATGCGTGTCTGCCTTTTCAATAAACATCACTATGCTTTATCACAAGATTTAATAAAGCAGCTTAGTTAAAAATGCCATCTGGGTCTCTGGACACATTAAACAAAGCTTAAAATAACCACCCCAGCAACTGGGAGGACCCAGCTGTTCTCATAATCTGTCCCACTCCTTTTACTTCCCCAGAAAAAGAGTGAATGAAGACCACAGACTAAAAGCATCCAGAAGGAACTGACACAAACAGGGAGATAGATGGAGCCAAGGGCTCCTGTAAGTTTGCTATTGCTCACATAATAGATTTGCTAATTCCACAACCTGCGGATGGTGATTAAGAATGGGAAGCAGAAAGAGGGAAGAGAGAATCATAGAAGGGCTCATTCAAGTTTTCTAATGTATCACAAACCTGTCCTCCCTAATGTCTGGATCATAGCAGCCCATTCCATTCACCTATTCTCTAGTGAACTCCAATAGAAAATACAAAGCCATCACCACCCAGTTCTTTCTCCCTTCTAGAGATGAGATATTAGCCACCCAATCCCAGATTCTCAGATCCATTCCAGGAAAGAAGCCCTAGGTATTGAAGCACAGCTTTCCCTCCCTCCCTTCTTTCTTCCACCCCAAGATTTGTTCCCCAGATAGTTCTAGTAAATGCAAAACCAAGTATATTCTCATTCTTTAGAGCAACCAGCTTTTCATGGCCAACTGGAATCAAACACAACCTGCACAAACATCTATCTGGAGGACACTCCCAAGGCTCCTACTGAGCCAGCCTTCTGCATACCACTGCATTTCAGCTTCCTAGTTCACAAGACACTGAGACATTCTTGAATTCTGCAAGGTGCACTGTGTGTTAATATCTTGGCTGCTCATCATGTGGCCAATAAAGGGCATGACTAGTCAACAAATAAATTTTCTCTTGGCTAAAACTTGCAACAAAACTGTAAGCTGTTTACCAAGGGGCCCACTGCAGGTTATATTCAATATATACAGTCAAATCCTAACTATCTGAGATATATTCAGTTGACCATACACCTTTATATTTCAGTAAAAGGTCTTTACATTTCCCAGTGCTATCGATGTTACAAAGTGCTTTCATATGCAGTGCTTCATCTGATTTCCAGGATAATTAAATGATCCTGTCATACCTGATTTTTAGATGAGGAAACAAGTGGTTTCTGGGTATTTCAAGAGGCTAACGCATCTGCCCTCCAACTTGTATGTGAAAACCAAAAACAAAATTCCAAGGCCCTTCAACCATCTGAATGGACTTTGACTCTTTTGGTCAATATATGGCAGAGCTAGGAAAAGCAGGTGAGTCTTCCAGCTGCTGATACAGGGTTTTTTCTGCCATACTCCATTACCTCCAAGGCTAAAGTCAAAAGAGGGTGTGGTTATCACATGAAAAAATCTGGTTTGGATTTCCCAAATGTGTATGTAGTATTTGGGGATTTACCTTAATTTAACCTACAGTTCTTTTGGGTTGTAACAGTCTGACTCCATTTTTGAAAACAAAACAAAATCGATTTTAAATGCTGAATTATAGATCTTTGCTGTCCAGTATGGTAGCTACTAACCACTTATGGTTATTTGCATTTCTATTTTAATTAATTAAAATTCAGTAAAATGCAAAATTCAGTTCTTCAGTTGCTCTAGCCACATTTCAAGTGTTACAGTAGTCACATATGGCTAGTGGCTGGGACAATGCAGATTATAGAACAGTTCCATCATCAAAGAAACTTCTATTGAACAGTGCTATTATATAATGTCATCTCCAGAGAAAGAAGACTTTAGAAAAAGTCAGAAACGGCCGGGTGCAGTGGCTCACACGTGTAATCCCAGCACTTTGGGAGGCCAAGGCAGGCAGATCCCTTGAGGTCAGGAATTCAAGACCAGCCTGGCCAACATGGTGAAACCCCGTCTCTAGTAAAAATACAAAAAATTAGCTAGGCGTGGTGGTGCATGCCTGTAACCCCAGCTACTCAGGAGGCTGAGTTGGGAGAATCACTGGAACCCAGGAGACAGAAGTTGTAGTGACCCAAGATTGTGCCACTGCACTCTAGCCTGGGTGACAGAGCAAGACTCCATCTCAAAAAAAAAAAAAAGAAAAAGAAAAAGTCAGAAACATCTTGAGGCAGGCATAGTGCTGTCATCTGTCCAATATTGAAGATGATTTAAGAATAAGAAAGAAGAAGAGAACAAAGAAGAGAAAAAGAAGTTGCCTTAGGTGTACCTACCCAGAAAAGGACAAGGGCATTCCTGTAGTCATTGTGTTGAATTTAGCTCTTAAACTTTTTAAGAGATTAGAATAATTTGACACATAGAAGATCTAAACCACTGAAGAGGCTCTGAAGCAGATAAAAGTAGAAAGAAAATAAAAAACTAATTAGTTACAAACTAAGCTTAACCACAATTCGTTTAAACGATACTATTTACTCTTCACATGATTGGTTTTTCTTTTGCTTTATAGTATGACATAGTTTATATCTTTAAAGGGGAATTAAAATATTTCTGGGAATTTTTAAAAGTAAGTTCACACAGCCACATAAAAACTACAGAAACAGATAAAACCTATCTTCTCATTTATTCCCTAATCCATTCAAATTAAATATAAAAATCCAAGCAGCCACAGTGATATTCAAAAAAGCAAAAGTGAGACAAAACAAAATTCATTTGTCACCTGTGGAGGTAGTTAGCTCACCTAATCTTCACTCCAAACACCAGTAATTTTTAAAAGACAGAAATAAACATATGTTCTGCCTTCCCGGAAGGAACTATGTTTCAGGGTAGCCAAATAACCCAGTTGTGAAGAAAATGGTCTGCTTATAGAAAAATGCCAGCTAAAGCATGTAGATAGAATTAGAGAATTAGAAATTCACCATTTTGAAACCCCTAATGAAATAATCAACTCAAGCAAGGATCATTAATAAATGCTAAAACAATCAAGTAACTATTGATACAGAATATAACTGAATATACACATGGTACAAAGTTCACGTCACAGACTACTGGCTTGACCCAAGGGGGAATATAGCAGAGGAGATAGGCAGTGATCACCCTAACCTTGCGATCATCTCACCATCACTAATGATGGGATGTGAATACACATTATTGCCTATGAAATAGTCTTTAAAAAAAGAAATTGAACCTGAATCTAACTAAACCTTGCAATGGGCTGAACGTGTATGTCTTCCCCAAATTAATATGTTGACATCCTAACCCCAAAGGTGCTGGTATTAAAAGGTGGGGCCTTTAGGGGGTCATTAGATCATAAGGACAGAGGCTTCATGATTGGAATTAGTGCCCTTATAAAAGAGGCCCCAGAGAGCTAGCTAGTCTCTCCCACTATGTGAGGGCCCAGCAAGAAGGCCAATCTATGAACCAGAAAGTTGGTCCTAACCAGATATCAAAACCACATGCTCCTTGATTTTAAACTTGCTAGCCTCTAGGACAGTGAGAAATAAATTTCTGTTCTTTATAAGTCATCCAGTTTTTGGTATTTTGTTATAGCAGGCCTAAAAGCCTTTAGAACTAACTTCCAGTTAACCAGGAAAAAACAGAGTGAAAAGTTAAATGACACCATAAAAAGCAACCAGAAAATTCCAGAAGGGGAAATATTCTACAGGACAACTGACTAGTTTTTCAACAAGTCAATTTCTCTAAATAAATACATAAACAAAGAGTATGGGTATTTTCCAGGTTAAAAAAGTCTTGAGCTAAATAAGCAAATGCAATGTGTATCCCTTGATTAGAAGAAACTAATTTGAACAAACCAGCCACAAAAGATATTTCAGGGAGACCAAGCTGGAAGGATCACTTGAGGCCAGGAGTTTGAGACCAGCCTGGGCAACGTAGTAAGACCTCCATCTCTACAAAAACAATAAATTAGCTGGGCATGGTGGTGTGCACCTATAGTCCTAGCTACTCAGGAAGCTGAGGCAGGAAGATCACTTGAGCCCAGGAGTGTGAGGCTGCAATGAGCTATGATTGTTTCACTGCACTTCAGGCTGTGTGAAAGAGCAAGACTTTGTCTCAAAAAATAAAAGGACATTTCATAATAATTGAGGAAATCTGAATGTGGACTGGGTAATAAATGATATAAAAAAGCCATTTTTTATTTTGTTTGAAAAGATGATTTTGTAACTATACAGGAAAATGTTCTTATTTTTTTAGAAATCTGTACTAAAGAATTTAGGGGTAAAATATCATTTTCTTTAATATACTTTCAAACACAAGCAAAAAATAGTCATGACACAAATATAGCAAAATGTTTACAATCTATGTTCTATGCTTGCCTGTGAGTGCCATTAATCTCATCTCTCTGCTTTTCTGAAAGTTTGAAAATTTCAAAGTTTTATAATAAATTTTTTTACATCCCATAATTTTATAATATTTTTTTTTAAAGTTTGAAGCAAATCAACAACTATAGCTTCAAAAATATCCTGACCCACAATAAACATTGAACAGGGTATATTTCTCCCATTTCCTAAAAAAGTTGGCCCAGGAAGGAGTATGAGAGCTGCCATAGCTCTCACAAGGCTCATTATTCTCCATCACTCCATGGGAAATCCCAAAATAAATTTTTTAAAAAGTTGTTTAAATTTATAATGTTTTTGATTCTATAATAATTTTATAATAAAATAATTGTAAAATGTTTTTGATTTTATAATTTATAAAAATTTTTATACATGTTTATGTTTGAAATGTCTATTTCAAACTTTATGAGATATTAAAATATAAGTAATATAGTTCATCATTTTAGAAATGCCATGCTTTTCTTCTCCAGCAATTACATAATCAAAGAGTAACTGTAGTTTTTCCTAGAACATTGCTTTGTAGGCTGGGCATGGTGGTTCATGACACTTTAGGAGGCCAAGGCAGGCAGATCTCTTGAGATCAGGAGTTTGAGACTAGACTGGGCAACAGAGAAACCCTATGAGTAGTAAAAACACAAAAATCAGCTGTGCATAGTGGCGTGCACCTATAGCCCCAGCTACTCAGGAGGCTGACGTGGGAAGATCACCTGAATCTGGGGAGGTCAAGGCTACAGTGAGCCAAGACTGTACCATTGCACTCCAGCCTGGGCAACAAAGTGAGACCCTGTGTCAAAAAAAAATGAAATTTAATTGAAAAAAAGAAAATTGCTTTGTAAAATTAATTTTTCAATCAAAACCAAGATTTTTCAGATATAGAGAATGCATCCCACTGGTCAGATTTGTCAGTTCAAAGAGAATAAATTCTAGTTTCCTATTTTTCTAGCCTGCTTATGATTATCCAATAGGATATCAAAAAAGACCAAAGCCTTTGGGATCCATGTTCAGTATTCCTGAGTCTAACTCAGGATGCCAAATCAGGAGACAAGCACATTCTCATCAATTTTCAATCATTCGAGACCAATTTTGCTTATAATTATCCAGTTCTTTTAGACCACCTTTCTCCTGAAGCCAGCCTTATGGCTATTCCCTTCACTTTAGCATAAGCCCCCAAGAAGGTGAACAAAATGAGGAAACGATTGGTTAAAGTTGGCATTTGAAATTCTGAAACATGTCCACCATTCCCTTCACCCATGCCCGCCCCTCTTAGAAGTAGTACTTTCAGATTATTTAAGAGTCGATGCTTCTATGTGGATTGTGTCATCTGTCCTTTATAACAGCTAGTAGGTTTAATTTGACTCTATTTTCAGCATATATTGACCTATGCTAATTATCTGTTAAAATAAATTCCACTCTTAGAGTTAATAAAGTGTGTGTGTCATGGAAGACCCATTGAAGTAAGAAGCTGAGGAGCCCTTATGGTAAAGTGGAACAAGAAATAATAAGACATAATAATTTTCCCATGCAAATCAACAACCGTAGGTTCAAAAGTATCCTGACCCACAACAAGTATTGGACAGGCCATGTTTCTCTCACTCCCTAAAAAATTGGCACAATACCTAGAAACATCAGTGGAATCGAGTATTAAACACTTTAGAACTATTCTCATCAAAGTTCTTTAATATATAATACAGCAAAAGAAAAGTTTCTTTTCTAAAGGCTTCTCTATACTTTTTTTAATAGTTGAATTTCATTTCTGAAGGCTCCTAAAAAGAATAGAATTTAGATCTTTATTAAAGAGGAAATATATTTTCCATGTTTAATTTAAATTACATTCCATCAGTCATTTGCAATCTTAGCCTACACGGAATTTTTTTTTTGGTAGTTTTTATGTTTGGGCTTTAGGAGGGGATTCCCAATAATCTCTATATAAATATTATTAATCTCTATATAAATATTTTAACATTTCAATGTAAATTAGTTTTTTAAAGCTATTTTATCCATAAAAATAATAAATTTGCATGGCTGAGGGTGAAATAATGTGTTACCAGGACCCCTCAGTTTTGGGGGTTGTGAGTAGATCCCATCTTCATGTTCCTCCAGCCCAGCCCAAGCCTGGCTCAGGGCCTCCTCCCCCATTTGCCAGGAACCACCATCCCCAGGGATTCTATGTGCCCTGCCTGACCAGTGTTCTCCATCAGAGTTTACCAATCTTTTGTTCATTCCCTCAGAGCACAGCTAAGCAAGAGTACACTAATTTGAAAATTAACTCAAGCAAATAGAGGAACAATATCCCCAACACATTGCATTTTAACATAGGGTTTCCTGGACACACTGTTTCAACCCAAGAGTTGGGCTAATAGTAGGAGTTCCATCTGCTAAAATACGGCTGTCAGCTTCAGAGGGAAATTCATGAACGTCTTCGTAGTTTGTTTTTACGTTTCACTTGGCACTGTTTCTAAAATTTCCTCTGAAGCCAAAAAATAAGTTATTTCCCAGCACACTGGGCACTTTTCATTTATCATTGGATTGACTTTTGTAACTTGCAGTAGGAGCTGAAATCGACCAGGGGGTTCTTATCCAACAGACAGCAGCAAAACTCTTTGTGTATCTGCGTTCCTTTCAACAAGCGTGACTTCCTCAATGGCATCATTCGTGAGCGTAACACAGAGCTCAGCAATAACGTTTCTTCACTAACCCTACCAGGTATCCAACATAGGATGTTACTTCCTTTCACTGTTTTCCGACTCCTGGCAGATATTAATCATTGGGATTTGGGAACAAGGAAATAGAATTTCTGAGAATGCTTGGGAATTCCCAAATTCATATGATTTTCATAACACTTCACTTACAAGTTTTTGAAAAATAATAAGTGACTATAATAACAAGCAAATAGTCGTTTTTTTCTGTAACAGGATTATATGAAAAGTTTTAGTAGTCTTCTGTTTTTAAAAGATATGATAACAAATGATGATTTCTTATTATTAGGAGCCAACATATTGTAACAAGATTATAAAATCCAATAGCATTAATAGAGAAAACATTAAAAAGAAATGAATATTATCACAAAATAAATGCTAAAGAAAAGTCCTTTAAAGATTGAAAGGTAACACCACAAATACTTAATGCTTTAATCGTTGTTTACATGACATTGTTAAACAAGGCATCAATCATCCCCTCCAATACCATTTAAATAACATAACATTCTGATCTCCTGGCAAGATGAATAGCACTAGAAAGAAGCAACTGTCAAAATGGCCGATTTAAGGGCATATTTTGTTTCTAAAACTTGGCATTTCTTCGAAAACCTCTCATAGGATTTGTAAAACATATACTATGCCTATGAACACATTAATATTTATTTGCAGAAATGGTTCACTGTTAGCAGTGGACAAGGCCATGAACACACACTTGTAACACAGCAACAGATACAAGAAAGTCTGACTGAGGCTCCTTTACTGCTCCTGTCCTGTTCACCTTAACTTTCATCTCCACATGTCAGTGCTTCCTCATCTTGCTTGACTTGAAGTCAGTGCATTTCTTCAAGCCAGTAAGTTCTCTATACTGACTATTAAGCTGTAATTTTCACAGGAAAATTAGAATGTTCCTTCCCATTTTCCTAATTTCTCAACTGATTTTTCTCAGAATTCAGAATCCATAAATATTGAAATGCCAGGAGAGAATTTCCAAATGGAAATGCTGTTCCCTTCGTCCATTTTCAGAAGAAACCGTAGGATAGTGTTATCCTTCTCTTCTCCAATTTTTTTTTTCCTGCAAACTTATGGTTATCACCTCTTTAAGTGAGTAGCTCATAATTTTGCCTCCCCTGCAAATGGTCCCAAAACAGTGAAGTGGGTCCTCTTTAGCTGTGTCTTTAGTACATAATCCTGCATTTCTGACCATATGCAGGGAGTGTGACCCAGGGAAGGATCCCTGACTCAATGGGATTTCTCTTGCTGTCTCTAGAATTTGAACACTGGAACCCAGACGTACAGAGGCTGGGAGCCATCGTGGTGTGCTATATTGATGACGGCAGCAGTGGGTGGTGTGGGGGCAGTTAATTGACAGCTACCTGTTGCTGACATCCCAGGAACTGCCTGAACCTCCTCTTTCCCAGTCATAAGATATCTAAGATTCTGCAGTATTCTTCATTAAATCCTAGCATGGTTTAAGCTAGCCAGAATTAGGTTCTGTTGCTTTCAATCAACAGAACCTTAGCTAATACGTTGTTATTTCCTGGTCTTTGTTCCTTTAATTTTCCAGGAAAAGAAGGGAAAATGGCTTATTGGTTTTAAAAAGAGACAAGGGACAACATACCATTTATGCAAAATTTAGAAGCACTCAAAGGAAACTCTGGAAAGTTCCTGAGACATACCTAGGTAGGATCAGCATAAAACTTGAACAGTGTATCTAGATCATGGTTGCCATGGTTGCCTTGACACAGTGAACATCTGTATCAAGATCATATTTTCTTGGTGGGACAGAGAGAAGCACAAGGCGGGACTCACATTTACAGTAATCCTTGTTTTCCAGGGACCATACAACCCAGTTTGTCCAGAGCTGTTCATCTTAAGTTTGTTATCCCACCATAATTATAAATAGAACCTCCTTTTTCTCTCAAGAATATCCCACTTTGGATGATAATTTCTGTGACTACCCATTAACAATATTTAATGACTATAGAAAACTGCTTCTCTATATTTTTTGTATGTTTGAAACATTTTATAACAAAAATATCTTTAAAGTTATCACCTACACAGAATATAGCTGCCAAATGCTCCTACTCTGCTATTCTAACCATGAATCCCTCTGGGGCCCCTTCCTCCTACGGCGCTTGTGAGGATGAAATGAAATAAGCTCTATGAAGTGCCCAACAGTGACCAACACTGAATAAAATACAGCCACCATAGGTGGCCTTCCCTTATGTTCACCAAACTCCTGATAAGTTATTCGGTGATGTTTTAATCTTAATATTTTATGTAGATTATACATTCATCTGATTCAAAATGCAAAAGGTACAAAAGCGTATACAGTTAAAAGTTTCCCAACCCACTACCATTTATCTCCCTGGAGGCAACTGTTTCCAGATTTTTGAATATCCTTAAAGAATATCATATGTATGGAAAAGAAAGATTATATATTTATATGCATCTGTGTATGCATTTTCCTATGAGAGGCTCACAAAGTCTCCTTGAAGAGATATCATTATTACAAATACCCCTCGATTTACAATAGGGTTATATTCCAATAAACTTATGAAAATATTGTAAGCTGAAAATGCATTTAATACACTTAACCTACTAAACATCATAGCTTAGCTCGGCCTACCTTAAACACTCACATTAACCTACAGTTAGGCAAAATCATCTAACAGAAAGCCCATTTTATAATAAAGTGGGCTTTGAATATCTCATGTAATATAATGAATACTGTACTGAAAGTGGAAAACAGAATGGTTGTATGAGTACTCAAAATACAGCTTCTGCTGAATGTGTATTGCTTTCAAACTATCTTAAAGTTGAAAAATCGTAAGTCAAAATATTCTAAGTCAGGGATTGTTTGTACTTCTACTTTACATGATGAAATTGAGCCTTGAAAAGATTAAGTGACTCGCCCAAGGTCACACTGGCAGTTAAATAGTGAAACTTGGATCCAAATTGTTCAGTCACTACATGTATTGTCTTGAAATTTGAAAAAGTGGAAGAGGAATTAAACTACTACATTGAAGGACTATTTTAGGCATAGAAGAAGCAGATGCCTTCATGTCCAAGTGATTGTGAAAAGCCCACTTGCCCCAAAATATGTCTCCTGGTCATATGAAATTCCACCATTTCAGATTTTTACCTGGGGATTTAGAGTAATCTGCTGTTTTCCTAGAGCTCCCCTAAAATAGAAATAGAAAATTTTGGAAGGCTAAATATATGCTAACATTGGAAAACTCATTTTCTCCCCTTCGTAAGGCAAGGTACTGAAGGAGGGGGCCCTACGGGCTGTGCAGGGACATCCTGGAGGCATGGGGAGAAGAAACTGAAAGGCAAGTTTGTATGGAACAAAGAATACCGATCTCAGGATTCTCCCTTGAACCTGCCCTAACTTTGTTCAAATAGACTTAGCCACTGACCTGCTGTCAAAAGACCACAGCCAATCTGACTTGTTTTCAATATAATGATGAATATTGATTTGGTCCCTTCATCCAACATTCTCAGCTGGATCTTTTTTGACCAAGGATATACATTACTAGGTGAGTACAGGCAGTTAATTCTTCCACACGGGACTTCGGAGTTTCTGAGTTAACCAGAATCACCCACCTTAACATCTGCCAGTTTATACCCCAAGTCCTGACCAGTGCCCCCTACCTGCTATGCCTCATGTTTTCAATAGAGCATAAAATCAGAAATGAAAGATGAAACATCATAGCCAATATCACAGAAATACAAAGGATCCTAAGAAACTGCTAGGTATAATTATACACTAACTAATTGGATCATCTAGAAGAAATGGATAAATTCCCAGACACATAAAACCTACCAAGATTGACTCATGAAGAAATTTAAAAATCTGAACAGACTAATAGCAAGCAAGGAGGTTGAATCCGTAAGAAAATGTCTCCTATCAATGAAAAACCCAAAACCAGATGGCTTCCCAGATTAATTCTACCAAATATTTTAAGAAGAACTAATACCAGTCCTTCTCAAACTCTTCCAAAAAGCTGAAGTGGAGGGAATACTTCCAAACTCATCTTACAGGGCCAGCATTACCCTGATTCCAAAGCCAGACAAGAACACTACAAGAAAGGAAAATGACAGGCCAATAGCCTTGATCTACATAGATGCAAAAATCCTCAACAAAATCCTAGCAAACCAAATTCAATAGCACATTGAAAGAATCATTCACCATGATCATGTCATGGTTCAACATAAGCAAATCAATACATATAATATACCATATTAGAAAAATAAAGGATAGAAACTATATGGCCATCACAATAGATATAGAAAAAGCTTTTGACAAAATTCGAAACCCTTTCATGGTGAAAAAAAAAAACACCCAACAGATCACGTATTGAGGGACTGTATCCCAACAAAATAAAGGCCATATATGACAAACCCATAGCTAACACCATGATCAATGGTGAAAAGTTGAAACTTTTCCTCTACCATCAGGAACAAGACAAGGATGCCCACAGACACCACTTCTCAGGGTAATTAGGCAAAAGAAAGAAATAAAAGGCATCTTAATAGGAAAGGAAGAAGTGAAACTGTCTCTACTGTCGGCATGATCTTGTTATATATAGAAAACCCTACAAACTTCACTAAAAAAAGGTTAGAACTCAACACAAAGAAGGGAACAATAGACACTGGGGGACTCCAAAGGTGGGAGGGAAGGATGGTGGGAGCAAGGGTTGAAAAACTACCTATCGATTACTATGCTCACTGCTTGGGTGGTGGGATCATTAGAAGCCCAAACCTCAGCACCATGCAATATACCTGTTTAAGAAACCTGTAAATCTACGCTCCTGACTCTAAAATGAAACATGCAATATTTAAAAAACAAAAACAAATAAATAAAATTTGAAAACTGTTAGAACTGAACTGATAGGTGATATCAGTAAAGTTGTAGGATACAAAATCAACATATAGAGCCTTGAACACAGCAACATCCAGCTGTCTGACACGAAAGTCTCAGGGGCAAGAAAACCTCTATATGAACTCAGAAACAATGAGCTAAGTTGTGTTTATGTCTGAAAGGATGTTAAGAACTTCATTCATGTTACATCAGAGCCAACAGAAAGAACCAACAGGAAACCTGTACCCAACAAACAGAAATGACAAGATGAAGGGAAAGCAGAGGTAAGGGCTTACCTTAGAAAGGGCAAGTGATTAGCTCAATATACAATACAATGTTTGCTCCTGAGCCAAAAATTTGTACAATAATTTGGATATTACTTGCACAACCAGAAAAATCAGCCACTCATTAGGAAAATGTGTTTCTGTAGAAGTCTTAGGACTCAGCTATCTATAATAACATGAAAAGACAATATTTTCATCCAAAATGAGTATTTTTGTTTGTCTTGGCTTGTTATTCTAACGTCAACAGCCTCTAAATAAACTGTTGAAGTACATGATATAACCACCTCTTTCTCCATCTTTCCCATTGCTCCCATAGGGTTTCAGTTGTGCAATTTCACCATTAGCAAAGCTTTTTGCTGAAATCTGGCTTTTCAAAGGGAGAGTATCCAGAAACAGAAGATGCTGATCTGGGAGGCTCTTCCTAATAGAACTGCTGCTTCAGTTTAACTTGAAAAAGCCCACACCCAGTTCCTAATGACAAACATCTGAACACCGGGTCTTCCCCTGAGCAAGACCATGCTATGCCTCCTGCTCGCTCTGTTCTATAAGCAACCCACAGATTGCTCCCTGTGAAGAGGAGCCTGCCAGGGGAGCAGCATTCCACCAGACCCTGATTTAGCAAGATATTTCCGTATCATTCCCCCAACCAGCTGGAAGTCCTCCACTGCTCTTGTGTAAAAATCTAACTCATCTCGCTGAATTTCCTGATTTAAAAGTCTAATTCATTTCACCAAAAGTGTGACAGAAGGAAACCAAGTACACCATCTCTCTCTTACCAAACCAAAGCTATTGCATGTGCATTCTGGGGGGAAAACATGGTCCAAATATGTTATGGAGGGGGTGCCAGCCCAGTGTCATCCTCTTACTATTGCCATAGGATCTTGGCTGATGGCATCAGAGGAAAAACAAGTTTATCGATTACTTTCAACCATTAAGCTCACTCCTCCATGAAAAATAAGTCACAAGTCCAATGTCTCTTATTAAAAGAAGCACTGCAAAATATAAAGGAGTCACAGTTTTAAAATGGGACACACGTTCTGTAAGCAGTGAACCATGTTAGAGGTGCACTGTTTACATTGTATAAAGTCCCCTGGAGCCAGGGTTAGGAAGCGCATCTGTTCTTTGGTGTTCTGGGATGAAGGAGAAAGGAAAATGTGCTGCCAGAAGTGAGTGGGAAGGAGCCCATGAGATAAAGGAAGTAAATCCATTTGCTGATTGCAATAATAATGGTAATACACGAAGCTATACATACATACATACATACATACATGCAAATTTTCACATTTTTTTAAAAAAAGAACTTCAGGCTTCCACTCATGTAATCAGCCCTTATGAACTCTCCTGATTAGCTGCAAGGAAAATCTTCCTTTCTCCTCTTTCTTGCACCATCCTGGGCTCCCTTTTGACTTGTTTTCTTTTTTTTTTTTTTTTTTAACTTATAAACGATCAGCTCATATTCTGAAGTTTGTAGTCCCCTCCCGCCCCCTCTCTCTCTATACGGCTCATTTACATTGGCAGCTGTCGTGCTGCTGGGCATCCTCAAACCCACAAGTTTCCCTTTAATGTTTGAGCAGACAAACATGATCATGCACTAGGCATCACTGTGCCACTCAAAATGCTTTTTTGTTTTTTTTATTGCATCTGAGAGAAATCTCAAGGTTGCAAACCTGGAGTCAGAATTGTCTCCATGTGTCTCAGTGGGAAGAGTATCGTGTGAAGAAACAAGTTGATTCTACTAATCAAAAGGAATTTTTTTTGATATCAGGTCATCCTCCAAATGAATTTATATTACCGAGTGGAGGGTCACATGAAGAAAATGGTCAAACAGCACCACCTAGAGCAAGAGCTGAGAAGTGCAGTGGAGCCGGGCTGTGTCAGGAAAGAAAAGCAAGCTGGGGCCTGGCTCAGCGCTCTCCCCTCTGCTCCTGTCTGCACGGAAAGATTAGGATGACAGTGGCAGGAAGCCTGTGCACCTAGTATGCATCACTTGAAGGGAACACACAGATTCCAGTAAACAGTTGGAAGGAAATGTTAATACCAGGCTCTGCTAAACAATATGAAATGACTCCTAGATGAGACAAGCAACTTTCATCAAAGTTCCCTGATACCTGAAAAGACAGCCCAGGGGATCCTGCACTACATGTGGTGTGTGTAAATTAAGCGGGTTTTTTTTCCCCTTTGTAATCAAGGCTCATACACAAACAAAATCACACTTTAGAAACGGCCTATTTCAACTTGTAACTAGCTTGCTTTCAGGGGCTCCAGGTCAAAAAGAAATAGAGCACAAAGATGCTTTCTCCTTAGGGATCATACACAAATTCACTCAGTCCGTTTCTTTCCCACATGGAGCAACAAAGCCGTCAGACCTCTCCATCCACACATCGGGTCCTTCCTGATTAAAGTGAGATAAATCACAGCCCTCTCTCTCTAGATGGCAGGCGACAAGAGGGGGATGCTTGGCTCAAGAAGTCCTCCCCATCCCTCTGCATTCATGCAAGCCCGAGCGGAGAGATGCAAGAAATTACGGATGCATTTTAATTCCCCAGACCCTGCAATTAAAAATGGAAATTTTTTGGCCATGCGTGTTGGCTCACGCCTGTAATCCCAGCACTTTCAGAGGCCGAGGTCGGCGGATCACCTGGGGTCAGGAGTTCGAGACCAGCCTGGCCAACATGGTGAAACCCTGTCTCTACTAAAAATACAAAAATTAGCTAGGAATGGTGGTGGGCGCCTGTAGTCCCAGCTACTCGGGAGGATGAGGCAGGAGAATCACTTGAACCCGGGAGGCAAAGTTTGCAGTGAGCCAAGATCGCACCACTGCACTCCACTCTGGGTGACAAAGGAAGACTTCATCTCAAAAAACATTTTTAAAAAATGGAAGTGTTGTTCTTTCATTTGTAAATGTGTTTTGGTAAAAGAGGGGCAGTTTAAGCAACCCTTTCTATTGTCTACATTGTTAAAATTCATCCGACATGGACTCTTGACTCCGTTTTGCCTGGGCAGACCCAATTCAAGCATTTACAACAGCTATAACCTCCTCAAATCAAAAAGAGGAATCAGCATTATTGCTAAGTTCAAATAAGGTCTTGTTTTATTTCATTTTTATTTTTGAATGCAGCCATTCCTCCATGTGCTGTCATCAGGTAAGATTGTCAGTCCTGATTAGGTAAAGGTATTATTACAAAATGCAATTCTTAAAAATTCAGTGTCTAACTACACTTTTAATAAGCCTTTCCCCCTCCCCTATGTATTCTCCCTTAGACACCCCTTCTCAAATTTAAAATCACAGAAACTAAAATATGATGCCTAAAGAGAGCCTAGCGACTGCCCAGTCCTCTAATTTGATGAGTGGGAGTACTGAAGCCCAGAGGAGGTCAAGTAATTTGTTCCCAATGTCTTAGACAAGAAGAAAATGACCAGCTGGGAAATCCCACTCATGTCAAGGCAGAGGCACAGGGTCACAGACTGTGGTTGAATTGTGCCACACTCCTACATCCTTCTTTAGGAATCACAGAACATTCCTGTGTTGAGTCGGAGTCACTGACTTCCTTTTCAGGCTGATTGAGTTCTGTCCTTACAGGCTGCGACAAGATGTTTTGGTATTATGCTACACCAAGACCATTTATCTATTTCAAGAAATGCACAGTCCTTAGAGCCCAGCAACTTTCCCCATGTCCAGTAAATGTAGCTTCTCCATTAGAAGCTGTCAGAATGGAGCCTTCTGGCTCATCTTGATTTTGATTTGTGCAAGAATGAATGGTTGTGCTAAGACAGCTTTCCTAGCTGATAGAGAGCGAAACTTTTTTCTAATAATCTAAAAAAAATTAAATTAGAACTTTTTTCTCATAATCTGTGAAAAAATATTAAATTAAATCTGGCTCGTCTTGATTTTGATTTGTGCAAGAATGAATGGTTGTGCTAAGACAGCTTTCCTAGCTGATACTGAGCAAAACTTTTTTCTCATAATCTATAAAAAATATTAAATTAGAAGCATAGAGTTTATTTCATGACTTTTATCTTCCTGCAATTTTCTTGTGGGCATAAATGATTTGTTTTTATCCTGCCTGCCCCCCAATCCCTTTTCCAAGAGACTAAAAGAGTATCTAGTGCAAAGTGGAGACTCAAATATTTTTTAATAAACAGTGATCCCAGCCACCCAGTGCATGTTGCCAAATGCCAACCCCATAAATAATCAAACACATCATCTCATTCAGCCAATCAAAATCAAGTGCTACCTATTTTTTTAAGTTTTCATAGCCCTTGGGCATCTGCTTTCTCAGCATTTCCCAAACTTGAGTCATTCTCATCCTGCCTTCCTAATTTTGATCTGTCAATTACCTCTACTATTATTTATTTCATATATTTTTAAATAGACCCACTTTTGAAACTTAAATACACGCCTTTTAAAAGGAAGCTTTCTTACTACTATACATCAAAAGCCATTATTACTTGTTCTAAGTACTCATAACAAGATGGTCACAACAATTAAAATTTACTAATGTGCATCCACATACTCTCTAAATTCATGGAGCATCTGCACACACTTTAAGAAACAATTCTGCATTACTCACTCAATTTTCTTGACATCCTTCTGAGGCAGGACAAACCTTGGGCCCAAAGAATTGAGGTAGGAGTCCAAGCAAGTTGCCAGCCACATAAAGGCAAACCTTGGCTCGGAAGTCAGGACTACCAGCCCCTAGGTTATGGTTCATGCTCTTTCCTCTGCTCTCCAGAACCTCCTATCTCCAAGTGTAGTTAGCAGCCCAGATGCAGCAGCATCCTCTAGAGACTTGTTAAAAATGCAGAAGCTCAGGCTCCACCCCAGGCCTATGCAGACTGAATCTGCATTTTAACAAGGTCCAGGTAATTCACGTGCACATTAAGTTTGAAAAGGCCTGGTCTAGATCAGCGGTTCTCTAACTTAGCAGCACATTAGAACCATCTGTAGAGACTTTAAAAATACCAGTGCCTGGGCTTCACCTCCCAGAGAATCTGACTTAAGTGTCTGGGGTTTGCCCTGAGTCTAGGTATTTTCAAAAACTCCTCAGCTTATACAAAGCTGGCAGGGCCGGGCACAGTGGCTCATGCCTATAATCCCAGCAGTTCGTGAGGCCAAAGTGGGCAGATTGCTTGAGTCCAGGAGTTTGAGATTAGCCTGGGCTAAAACCCCATCCCTACAAAAAAAAAAAAATACAAAAAGTAGTTGGGCATGGTGGTGGCACATACCTGTAGTCCCGGCTACTCAGGAGGATGAGTCCTCGCTTCAACCCAGGAGGTCACGGTCTGGTCAACAGAGCAAGACCCTGTATCAAAACAAAGAAACAAACAAACAAAAAATGCTAGCAGCTTACCAGCTAGGGAGGCCTGCAGAGCCAAGTTTTCCAAATGGGGCTACATTAGTTGTTCCAGAACTTTAGCTGCATCAAAACCACCTGGATGGCTTGTTCAGCTACAGAGGGTCTGGCCATGCCCCTAGAGTTTCCAGCTGAGGGTCTGGAATGAGGCCCGATGATTTGCATTTCTAACAATCTCCAGGTGATGCTGATGCTGTGGGTCCAGGGACCACATTTTGAGAATCTATGCTAAATGAATCGGAGAAGACCAAAGCTCAAACTTATTCCAAGAACTTTTCAAGGCCCACCTGCAAGTTGTAGTGGAAGTAAGCATCTAAGGGTGCAAAAAAGTTTCACTGTAGACTAAGGCCTTTTACCTGAGCTCTCAAATGTTCACATTTCTCTTATCAACCTAAATAACAAACAGAGAGAGGCTCTCCACAAGAAGAAGATATTCGTTTGGAAACAGAGCCTTGCAATAGAAACAGGCAAGCCAGAGTAAACTATATGCATATTCACGGAGGTAAAGGAAGACAAAAGAAAAAATGAGGAAGATTATATGATCATTTGGAAATGATTATCCTTGGCTACAAAGATCAATAACAAAGGTGATGCCAGGCCCAGGTTGGACAGGCAGTTGTTGGGCAAATATCCTTCAGAAGCATTGTTGTGTGCAAAGTTGCAATGGGCTTTGTGCAAGATTGTGTTTTTTGCAGTCTTCTGTGATAAGTTTTTGTTATCAGGCATACAAGCCCAAGAATCCTTTATTGCATGGCCTTCCCTGGCTCTATTTGTCAGGGTTTTGGTTAGGGGAGGGGTATTTTTAACACTCTCAATGTAAAAAATGCCATAAGGTAGGTACCCCAATTGCTTGTTTCGTCTTCATAAAATAACTTTTCCACCCGAACAAAGTCTACACATAAATTGTAAAAATACCCTGGCATGCAGTCCCTGGAAAAGTCTGGAGTCATTCTCGGGGTTCCCACCCAGGTGGGCAAGCGTAGCCACCACAGATAAACACAAAGTAGGGGTCCCCACTGGGGTTCAGCGGCAGGCAGTGGCCCTGGTTCTGATATTTGGCTGAAAACACAGCTCCTCTTTGTCACCCTCAGGACATTTCAGCTATTTCCTAGATAATAATCTCACTTCACCCTGCACAAAACAGGCACATGATCATGTCACTCTGACCTGGTTTGAGTCCAAGGAGAATTTTGTTTTTAAAATAATTTAGGTTAGTAGTTAAAATATGAACTTTGGGCCAGGAGTGGTGGCCCATGCCTATAATCCCAGCACTTCGTGAGGCCAAAGTGGGCAGATTGCTTGAGTCCAGGAGTTTGAGACTAGCCTGGGCTAAAACCCCATCCCTACAAAAAAAAAAAATACAAAAAGTAGTTGGGCATGGTGGTGGCACATACCTGTAGTCCCGGCTACTCAGGAGGATGAGTCCTCGCTTCAACCCAGGAGGTCACGGTCTGGTCAACAGAGCAAGACCCTGTATCAAAACAAAGAAACAAACAAACAAAAAATGCTAGCAGCTTACCAGCTAGGGAGGCCTGTAGAGGCAAGTTTTCCAAATGGGGCTACATTAGTTGTTCCAAACTTTAGCTGCATCAAAACCACCTGGATGGCTTGTTCAGCTACAGAGGGTCTGGCCATGCCCCTAGAGTTTCCAGCTGAGGGTCTGGAATGAGGCCCGATGATTTGCATTTCTAACAATCTCCAGGTGATGCTGATGCTGTGGGTCCAGGGACCACATTTTGAGAATCTATGCTAAATGAATCGGAGAAGACCAAAGCTCAAACTTATTCCAAGAACTTTTCAAGGCCCACCTGCAAGTTGTAGTGGAAGTAAGCATCTAAGGGTGCAAAAAAGTTTCACTGTAGACTAAGGCCTTTTACCTGAGCTCTCAAATGTTCCCATTTCTCTTATCAACCTAAATAACAAACAGAGAGAGGCTCTCCACAAGAAGAAGATATTCGTTTGGAAACAGAGCCTTGCAATAGAAACAGGCAAGCCAGAGTAAACTAAATGCATATTCACGGAGGTAAAGGAAGACAAAAGAAAAAATGAGGAAGATTATAAGATCATTTGGAAATGACTATCCTTGGCTACAAAGATCAATAACAAAGGTGATGCAAGGCACAGGTTGGACAGGCAGTTGTTGGGCAAATATCCTTCAAAAGCATTGCTGTGTGCAAAGTTGCAATGGGCTTTGTGCAAGATTGTGTTTTTTGCAGTCTTCTGTGATAAGTTTTTGTTATCAGGCATACAAGCCCAAGAATCCTTTATTGCATGGCCTTTCCTGGCTCTATATGTCAGGGTTTTGGTTAGGGGAGGGGTATTTTTAACACTCTCAATGTAAAAAAATAACATAAGGTAGGTACCCCAATGACTTGTTTGGTATTCATAAAATAACTTTTCATAAAATCTCTGTAAACGTGGAAATATCCACACCGGTATCTCTGTAAATGTGGAAACATTTACAACGCTATCTGTATAAACATGGAACTATTTACACCGCCGTGACTATAAACATGGAAATATCTACACCGCTATCTCTATAAACCTGGAAATATCTACACCGCTATCTCTATAAACATGGAAATAGCTACACCGCTATCTGTATAAAGATGGAAATATCTACACTGCTGTCTCTATAAACATGGAAATATCTACACCTCTATCTGTATAAACATGGAAATATCTACACCACAGTCTCTATGAACATGGAAATAACTACAATGCTATCTCTATAAACACACAAATATCTACATCACTGTCTCTATGAACATGGAAATATCTACACCGCTACCTCAATGAACATGGAAATATCTACACCGCTGTGTCTAGAAACATGGAAATATCTACACCGCTATCTCTATAAACGTGGAAATATATACACCGCTATCTCTAAAAACATGGAAATATCTACACCGCTATCTCTATAAACGTGGGAACATCTACACCGCTAACTCTATAAACCTGGAAATATCTACACCGCTATAAGTATAAATGTGGAAATATCTACACCGCTATCTGTATAAACATGGAAATATCTAAACCGCTATCTCTATAAACATGGAAATACTTACACCGCTATCTGTATAAACATGGAAATATTTACAAAGCTATCTCTATAAACATGGAAATATCTACACCGCTATCTCTATAAACATGGAAATATCTACACCACTATCTGTAAAACATGGAAATATCTACACAGCTGTCTGTATAAACATGGAAATATATACACGGCTATCTGTTTAAACATGGAAATATCTACACCTCTGACTGTATAAACATGGAAATATCTACACCGCTATCTGTATAAACATGGAAATAACTACACAGCTGTCTCTATAAACATGGAAACATCTACACCGCTATCTGTAGAAACATGGAAATATCTACACCGCCGTCTCTATAAACCTGGAAATATTTACACCGATATCTGTATTAATGTGGAAATACCTACACCGCTGTCTGTATAGACGTGCAAGTATCTACTTCGCTATGTCTACAAACGTGGAAATATCTACACCGCTATCTGTATAAACATGGAAATATCTACACCGGTATGTGTATAAACGTGGAAATATCTGCACCGCTATGTGTATAAACATGGAAATTTCTACACCGCAATCTGTATAAAAGTGGAAATATCTTCACCGCTATCTGTATAAACGTGGAAATATCTACACCGCTATCTCTATAAATGGGGAAATATCTACACCGCTATCTGTATAAACGTGGGAATATCTACACCGCTATCCCTATAAACGTGTAAACATTTACATGGCTATCTGTATGAACATGGAAATATTTACACCGCTATCTCTAAAAACATGGAAATATCTACACTGCTATGTCTATAAACATGAAAATATTTACACCGCTATCTGTATAATCATGGAAATATTTACACCGCTATCTGTAAAAACTTGGAAATATTTACAACGCTATGTCTATAAAAATGGAAATATCTACATCGCTATCTCCATAAACATGAAAATATTTACACTGTTGTTTGTATGAACATGAAAATATCTACACTGCTATCTCTATAAACATAGAAATATCTACATCGCTGTCTGTATAAACTTGGAAATATCTACACAGCTATCTGTATAAACATGGAAATATCTACACCGCTATCTGTATAAACATGGAAATATCTACACGGAAAGCTGTATAAACATGGAAATATCTAGACAGTCATCTCTATAAACATGGAAATATCTACACCGCTATCTGTATAAACATGGAAGTATCCACACCGCTATCTGTATAAACATGGATATACCCACACCGCTATCTGTATAAAGATGGAAATATCTGCACCGCTATCTTTATAAACATGGAAATATCTGCAACTCTATCTGTGTAAACATAGAAATATCTACACGGCTATTTGTGTAAACATGGAAATATCTGCACCACAATCTGTATAAAGATTGAAATATCTACACCACTATCTGTAAAACGTGGAAATATCTACACCGCTCTCTGTATAAACCTGGAAATATCTACACCGATATTTGTATAAACATGGAAATATCTACACCGCTATCTGTATAAACAAGGAAATATCTACACCGCTATCTGTATAAATATGGAAATATCCACACCGCTATCTCTATAAACATGGAAATACCTACACCGCTTTCTCTATAAACATGGAAATATCTACACTACAATCTCTATATACATGGAAATATCTACACCGCCATCTTTATAAACATGAAAATATCTAAACCGCCATCTTCAGAAACATGGATGTATCTACACCGCCATCTGTATAAACATGGAAATATCTACACCACTATCTGTATAAACTTGGAAATATCTTCACTGCCATGTGTATAAACATGGAAATATATACCCGGCCACCTGTATAAAGATGGAAATATCTACACCGCAATCTGTATAAATATGGAAATAACTACACCGCTACCTCTATAGACATGTAAATATCTACACCGCTATCTGTATAAACATGGAAATATCTACACTGCAATCTGTATAAAGATGGAAATATCTACACCGTGAACTCTATAAAGATGGAAATACCTACACCGCTATCTCTATAAACATGGAAATACCAACACCGTTATCTGTATAAACATGGAAATATCTACACCGCTATCTCTATAAACATGAAAATACTTACACGACCATCTCTATAAGCATGGAAATATTTACACCGCTATCTCTATAAACATAGAAATAACTACACCGCCATCCCTATAAACATGGAAATATCTACACCGCCATCTGCATATACATGGAAATATCTAAATACACATCTGTATAAACATGGAAATATCTACACTGCCATCTGTATAAACTTGGAAATATCTACACTGACTTCTGTAGAAAGATGGAAATGTCTACAAAGCGATCTGTATAAACATGGGAATTTCAACACCGCTACCTGTATAAACATGGAAATATCTACACCACTATCTGTATCAACATGGAAATAACTACACCGTAATCTGTATTAACATGGAAATATCTACAATGCTATCTCTGTAAACATGGAAATATCTACACAGCTATCTGTGTAAACTTGGAAATATCTACACCGCAATCTGTGTAAATTTGGCAGTACCTACACCGCAATCTGTGCAAAGATGGAAATATCTACACCGCTATCTCTGTAAACATGGAAATATCTACACAGCTATCTGTATAAACATGGAAATATCTACACTGCCATCTGCATAAACATGGAAATATCTACAGCGCAATCTGTATAAACATGGAAATATCTACACTGCCATCTGTACAAACATGGAAATATCTACACAGCCATCTGTATAAACATGGAAATATCTACACCGCTATCTCTATAAACATGGAAATATCTACACCGTTATCTGTATAAACATGGAAATATCTACATCGCTATCTGTATAAACAGGGAATTATCTACACCGCTATCTGTATAAACATGGAAATATCAACATCGCTTTCTGTATAAAGATGGAAATATCTACACCGCTATCTGTATAAACATGGAAATATATACAATGCTATCTGTGTAAACATGGAAATATCTACACAGCTATCTGTGTAAAAATGGAAATATCTACACCGCTATCTGTGTAAACATGGAAATATCTACACCGCTATCTCTATAAACATGGAAATATCTACAAAGCCATCTGTATAAACATGTAAATACCAACACAGTCTTGTGTAGGAACATGGAAATATCTACACCGCGATTTGTATAAACATGGAAATATCTTCACCGGTATCTGTATAAACATGGAAATATCTACACTGCTATTTGTATAAACATGGAAATATCTACACAGCTATCTCTATAAACATGGAAATATCTACAACGCAATCTGTATAAACATGGAAATACCTACAAAGTCATCTGTATAAACATGGAAATATCTACAAAGCCATCTCTATAAACATGGAAATATCTACACAGCCGTCTGTATATACATGGAAAATCTACACCGCTATCTGTATAAACATGGAAATACCTACACCGCTATCTGTATAAACATGGAAATATCTACAACGCTATCTGTGTAAACATGGAAATATCTACAACGCCATCTGTGTAAACATGGAAATATCTACACAGCTATCTTTGTAAACTCCGTAATGTCTACACCACTATCTGTGTAAAGATGGAAATACCTACACCGCAATCTGTGCAAAGATGGAAATATCTCCACCGCTATCTCTGTAAATACGGAAATATCAACACCACCATCTGCATAAACATGGAAATATCTACACTGCCATCTGTATAAACATGGAAATATCTACACAGCCATCTGTATAAACATGGAAATATCTACACCGCTATCTGCATTAGCATGGAAATACCTACACCGCTATCTGTATAAACATGAAAATATCAACACCGCTATCCGTATAAACATGGAAATATCTACACCGCTATCCATATAAACATGGAAATATCTACACCGCTATCACTATAATCATGGAAATTCCTACACCGCTATCACTATAAACATGGAAATATCTACACCGCTATATGTATAAATATGGAAATATCTACACCGCTATCTCTATAAACATGGAATTATCTATACCACTATCTGTATAAACATGGAAATGTCTACACCGCTATCTCAATAAACATGGAAATATCTACACCGCCATCTGTGTAAACATGGAAATATCTACACCGCTACCTGTATAAAAATGGAAATATCTACACCGCTATCTTTAAAAACGTGGAAATATCTACACCGCTATCTGTATAAACATGGAAATATCTACACCGCCATCTCTATAAACATGGAAATATCTACACCGCCATCTTTAAAAACATGGAAATATCTACACACTCATTTGTGTAAACATGGAAATATCTACACCATCATCTGTATAAACATGGAAATATCTACACTGCCAGGAGCTCAAGAGCAGCCTGGGCAATACTGCAAGGCCTCATCTCTACAAAAAAAATTAGAAATATTAGCTGGCCATGGTCGTGTGCACCTGTAGTCCCAGCTTCTTGGGAGGCTGAGGTGGGAGGATCTACGGAGCGCAGGATTTTAAGGCTGCAGTGAGCTTGGATAACGACTGCACTCCAACCTGGATGACAGAACAAGAACCTGTTTCAAAAAAGACAAAAAAACCTAAAAACTAAAAACTGGATGTAGTTTGCTAGTAACTAAACAGCAAATTAATTGTAACATGCTTACATATCAACGATGTCTTTCTTCTTTGATCATAAACCTGCTCACTAAGAAGCTGCTGAAGTCCATGGTAGTGACAGGTAGATGTCTGCATCCTTGTCCTGACCTGCATCTTCTTTGATTGTCCCCATCTGTGTCTCCGACTGGCACTGCCGAACCGTCTTGCTACCTGATCAATGTTGTACTGAACTGGACTGCTAACTGATCAATGTTGTCGAGCTCACTGCACAAAGCTGTTCTTACAAGGTAGATTTCTGCCTGGAATAGCCATACTTACACTGTTTATATTCCTTACTCCTGACCCATCCAACGCAGCACAAGTTCTATTTATTGCCATAGAAACATAGGTCATTTGGAAACACCTCCTTCATTTCTATGGAATTTTCAAACATTTCTGACATTTTGGACTCTGTTCTAGCCTCTTGTTAAATATATCCAGAAAAGAGACAAAGCTTTATGGTGGGGCTATATGCACACATATGCTATAGAATAAGCTATCTAAATGCTTAAAAATACTTTCCATCTGTCACCGCACCTTAATAGGTACACAGAAATTAAGTATGTGTATATCTGTCTGTATAGATACGTATAAATATATATCCCCAAAACAAAAACTCATTCTCTTACTTATACATAGGTAGAATATAGGTGAATATACATATACATTTATAGGTAGAACAAAAAAACCCTCAGCCTCTTTAGGGCCATGTGTTTTCTCTGAGTAATTGTCACAATTAATTAAAATACATGTCTATGCCTTTTTAGATAAATTTCATCAGACCAGTTTCTGTCTGGTTGGAAAATAATAACTGCCTATTTGCTAAGTGCCCCTGCCCCCATACTATGTTCCAGTGAACTAAAGACCTCTGGCAATCATAGATTTACAACTCAGCAAGATTAAACAATTTATTGTTATTTATGACATCCAAGCTGTATCTTCTGTATTATATTCCACATTAGCATCTATCACCTTACATTTGGGAGATCCTGTCCAAAAAATGATTATGCCTCCTAACCAAACATTCAGCAGGGCTGCAGGAACAGGCCCCCTGAACAAACATCCTGCCAAAGTACTTTAAAGCACCGTGAGCTGCCACAGCTGTGCATTTTCAGATGACTCAGCAGATTAGCGTGGAGTCTCTTAGCCTCTGCTTGGTCTGTTCCTTTCAGTGATCTCTCACATGGCCCAGTCCATTCGGTTTGAAAATCCTCATGAAATGAGCAGATTATGATCTGGCTTCAGTAGAGGGCCATGGGGTGGGCATGGAGGGGAGAGGGTTTGCTCTTAACACAGCCTGAGCCTCAGAAAGGTTTCAGATGGAAAAGCATGGCACTGACTCAGCTCATGCTTAACAGGAAATAATGCACAGACCACACCAAAAAAGCCCTTTATGTTGTGTGAAAGTCTATGCCGGAGCAGCTGCTGCCACCTCATGTACTGTGATAGAGTGTGCATGTGTGTGTTTGTGTGTGCATGAGTGTGAGTATGCACACAAATGTGTGCTGGGAGGTGTAGGAGATCACACCTTCCACAGTCGCCACCTCAGCCTTAGCTAGCAGCGTGGAGAATTGCCAAAAGTCAACAGGAAGCTGCACCAAAGCAACTGTGATCACCACATCAGCAGGCGCTTTCTGGTTAGTAAAGCTACTGGGACTGAAAAACACACACGATCTCGTCCTTCTTTTATGTTAATCAGAGCAAAATATTTTTATAATAATTGTGTTATATGAATAAATAATTCATAATGCTGTAACCCATTATCACATTCAATCCTCCCAACAACCCTAGAAGATATGTAGACAAGTATTATTACTTTCCCTATTTTTATAAATGAGGAAATAAACCCCAGGAGGCTAGGCGACTTCCCCACGGTCATAGAAGTTGCAAACAGTAGTATCATGATTCAAATCCAAAGCTTCTCCTTTTGTCTTTATCATTTTAATTTTGAAGGTAATGCATATGCATGTATGATCTTTTAAATCCAGAGATGGATATGGAATAGATAGGAAAAGGGACTCTCCTTCCCCATTATACACCCCCTCCATCCAAGCTATATACACTGTTGACTAGACTATGTCCTTTCAATCCTATTTTCTATGCCTACATTATATACAGAAAAGCAGGATTACGTTACACACAATATTCCAGTCATTGCTGTTTTTCACCAACAAGCTATCATTCACATCTTTTTCATACTACATATAAATTTATATCCTTTATTTTAGTGGTGTATATTGTGCAGTTGTGTCATAAATTATGTACCTGTTCTCTGTTGAACATATAGATTTTTTCTGAGTTTTTCCTTAGCAAAATGCTGCAGTGAGTACCCTTGTACACAGATGTTTGTACATTTGTTCTAGAAAAATCTACAGTAAAGATTCTTAGATTAAGAGATTCCCAGGTTATTAGAAAACTACTCTATTAATTTAGATATATACTTCCAAATTGCCTGACCAAAAAGTTATGTCAATTTAACTTCTATGAACAGTATACAAACATGACAATTTTCCATCACCTACACCAACTCTGGGTAATTTCATCTTTTTTACAAGTTGATGGATTGTTTTAATTTATATTTCTCTGGTTATTAATAAGGTTGGCCACCTGTTCATGTGTTATTATTGATGATATTTGTATTGAATTGTTTGAATTTTCTTGATTTCAAAAAACGTTTTACATGTCATAGATATTAAATATTTGTTGTAAAACTCTCCTTCCAGTATTGTGTATGTGTTTGGTCAAGTAGAATAAACTCTCGTCCTCTGATTTCAGATTCCTTTCTCTTTCCATTAGAAATCCCTAAATGTAAAACTACATATTGATAGCTAAAAACCAGGATGTTTACTAGAGAAAAAGAATACAAAGGCAATAATTAAATATTATATTTATACAAAATACCTACTAGTACCAACTTAAAAAGAGAAAGTAAAAGTCAAATGCTTCTACGACTTCAGACTAAGAAAAAGAACTTTTGAGGTTGAATGTTCCTGAAATTTTTCTTTTCATACAACTACGGACATGACTTCAAAAGTTGATGTGACTAAAAAATGTAAGATATGAAAGATATTTGAAGACTCAGAGAAGGTGGATTTTCATTTTAACAAGTCACATATATATTCTAGATATACTCTTATTCGTAACTAAGTGAGTCAAATCAGATGAAAGAATCTAAAAATTTCCCTTTGACTGTGTTAAGTAGAAGTAGTAGAGGCATATTGGCCAAATCTTGAGTGTTTGCAAATTGACTCTTAAGGCTATAGGCTGGCACAGGTCATTGAAGCCCTAACTTTTTATCTTTAATTTTAAAATCCCCAAACAATTTATACTAATTTTTCTTGTCCATTATTTCCAAATAATCTTGTTTAAAGCTTATTACAGTGCTTGCTCATGTTACTGTTGGCTAACAGAAGGGTATCCGGGGCCTTAAAACTGAGAGGGTTAGGATTAATGATTCCAATACCTATGCTTGGACATCTCCAAAAGGGGGTTCCAACTTCTTGTCCTCAAGTCTGTATAGAAACTAGCAAACTTCCAGAGTTCACAAAAGGCTCAAAGACAACAGATGTTTTATAGAAAATTCTTAGAGCAAGTTTCCCGCATAATGTTGCTGATGCGTGTCTGCCTTTTCAATAAACATCACTATGCTTTATCACAAGATTTAATAAAGCAGCTTAGTTAAAAATGCCATCTGGGTCTCTGGACACATTAAACAAAGCTTAAAATAACCACCCCAGCAACTGGGAGGACCCAGCTGTTCTCATAATCTGTCCCACTCCTTTTACTTCCCCAGAAAAAGAGTGAATGAAGACCACAGACTAAAAGCATCCAGAAGGAACTGACACAAACAGGGAGATAGATGGAGCCAAGGGCTCCTGTAAGTTTGCTATTGCTCACATAATAGATTTGCTAATTCCACAACCTGCGGATGGTGATTAAGAATGGGAAGCAGAAAGAGGGAAGAGAGAATCATAGAAGGGCTCATTCAAGTTTTCTAATGTATCACAAACCTGTCCTCCCTAATGTCTGGATCATAGCAGCCCATTCCATTCACCTATTCTCTAGTGAACTCCAATAGAAAATACAAAGCCATCACCACCCAGTTCTTTCTCCCTTCTAGAGATGAGATATTAGCCACCCAATCCCAGATTCTCAGATCCATTCCAGGAAAGAAGCCCTAGGTATTGAAGCACAGCTTTCCCTCCCTCCCTTCTTTCTTCCACCCCAAGATTTGTTCCCCAGATAGTTCTAGTAAATGCAAAACCAAGTATATTCTCATTCTTTAGAGCAACCAGCTTTTCATGGCCAACTGGAATCAAACACAACCTGCACAAACATCTATCTGGAGGACACTCCCAAGGCTCCTACTGAGCCAGCCTTCTGCATACCACTGCATTTCAGCTTCCTAGTTCACAAGACACTGAGACATTCTTGAATTCTGCAAGGTGCACTGTGTGTTAATATCTTGGCTGCTCATCATGTGGCCAATAAAGGGCATGACTAGTCAACAAATAAATTTTCTCTTGGCTAAAACTTGCAACAAAACTGTAAGCTGTTTACCAAGGGGCCCACTGCAGGTTATATTCAATATATACAGTCAAATCCTAACTATCTGAGATATATTCAGTTGACCATACACCTTTATATTTCAGTAAAAGGTCTTTACATTTCCCAGTGCTATCGATGTTACAAAGTGCTTTCATATGCAGTGCTTCATCTGATTTCCAGGATAATTAAATGATCCTGTCATACCTGATTTTTAGATGAGGAAACAAGTGGTTTCTGGGTATTTCAAGAGGCTAACGCATCTGCCCTCCAACTTGTATGTGAAAACCAAAAACAAAATTCCAAGGCCCTTCAACCATCTGAATGGACTTTGACTCTTTTGGTCAATATATGGCAGAGGTAGGAAAAGCAGGTGAGTCTTCCAGCTGCTGATACAGGGTTTTTTCTGCCATACTCCATTACCTCCAAGGCTAAAGTCAAAAGAGGGTGTGGTTATCACATGAAAAAATCTGGTTTGGATTTCCCAAATGTGTATGTAGTATTTGGGGATTTACCTTAATTTAACCTACAGTTCTTTTGGGTTGTAACAGTCTGACTCCATTTTTGAAAACAAAACAAAATCGATTTTAAATGCTGAATTATAGATCTTTGCTGTCCAGTATGGTAGCTACTAACCACTTATGGTTATTTGCATTTCTATTTTAATTAATTAAAATTCAGTAAAATGCAAAATTCAGTTCTTCAGTTGCTCTAGCCACATTTCAAGTGTTACAGTAGTCACATATGGCTAGTGGCTGGGACAATGCAGATTATAGAACAGTTCCATCATCAAAGAAACTTCTATTGAACAGTGCTATTATATAATGTCATCTCCAGAGAAAGAAGACTTTAGAAAAAGTCAGAAACGGCCGGGTGCAGTGGCTCACACGTGTAATCCCAGCACTTTGGGAGGCCAAGGCAGGCAGATCCCTTGAGGTCAGGAATTCAAGACCAGCCTGGCCAACATGGTGAAACCCCGTCTCTAGTAAAAATACAAAAAATTAGCTAGGCGTGGTGGTGCATGCCTGTAACCCCAGCTACTCAGGAGGCTGAGTTGGGAGAATCACTGGAACCCAGGAGACAGAAGTTGTAGTGACCCAAGATTGTGCCACTGCACTCTAGCCTGGGTGACAGAGCAAGACTCCATCTCAAAAAAAAAAAAAAGAAAAAGAAAAAGTCAGAAACATCTTGAGGCAGGCATAGTGCTGTCATCTGTCCAATATTGAAGATGATTTAAGAATAAGAAAGAAGAAGAGAACAAAGAAGAGAAAAAGAAGTTGCCTTAGGTGTACCTACCCAGAAAAGGACAAGGGCATTCCTGTAGTCATTGTGTTGAATTTAGCTCTTAAACTTTTTAAGAGATTAGAATAATTTGACACATAGAAGATCTAAACCACTGAAGAGGCTCTGAAGCAGATAAAAGTAGAAAGAAAATAAAAAACTAATTAGTTACAAACTAAGCTTAACCACAATTCGTTTAAACGATACTATTTACTCTTCACATGATTGGTTTTTCTTTTGCTTTATAGTATGACATAGTTTATATCTTTAAAGGGGAATTAAAATATTTCTGGGAATTTTTAAAAGTAAGTTCACACAGCCACATAAAAACTACAGAAACAGATAAAACCTATCTTCTCATTTATTCCCTAATCCATTCAAATTAAATATAAAAATCCAAGCAGCCACAGTGATATTCAAAAAAGCAAAAGTGAGACAAAACAAAATTCATTTGTCACCTGTGGAGGTAGTTAGCTCACCTAATCTTCACTCCAAACACCAGTAATTTTTAAAAGACAGAAATAAACATATGTTCTGCCTTCCCGGAAGGAACTATGTTTCAGGGTAGCCAAATAACCCAGTTGTGAAGAAAATGGTCTGCTTATAGAAAAATGCCAGCTAAAGCATGTAGATAGAATTAGAGAATTAGAAATTCACCATTTTGAAACCCCTAATGAAATAATCAACTCAAGCAAGGATCATTAATAAATGCTAAAACAATCAAGTAACTATTGATACAGAATATAACTGAATATACACATGGTACAAAGTTCACGTCACAGACTACTGGCTTGACCCAAGGGGGAATATAGCAGAGGAGATAGGCAGTGATCACCCTAACCTTGCGATCATCTCACCATCACTAATGATGGGATGTGAATACACATTATTGCCTATGAAATAGTCTTTAAAAAAAGAAGTTGAACCTGAATCTAACTAAACCTTGCAATGGGCTGAACGTGTATGTCTTCCCCAAATTAATATGTTGACATCCTAACCCCAAAGGTGCTGGTATTAAAAGGTGGGGCCTTTAGGGGGTCATTAGATCATAAGGACAGAGGCTTCATGATTGGAATTAGTGCCCTTATAAAAGAGGCCCCAGAGAGCTAGCTAGTCTCTCCCACTATGTGAGGGCCCAGCAAGAAGGCCAATCTATGAACCAGAAAGTTGGTCCTAACCAGATATCAAAACCACATGCTCCTTGATTTTAAACTTGCTAGCCTCTAGGACAGTGAGAAATAAATTTCTGTTCTTTATAAGTCATCCAGTTTTTGGTATTTTGTTATAGCAGGCCTAAAAGCCTTTAGAACTAACTTCCAGTTAACCAGGAAAAAACAGAGTGAAAAGTTAAATGACACCATAAAAAGCAACCAGAAAATTCCAGAAGGGGAAATATTCTACAGGACAACTGACTAGTTTTTCAACAAGTCAATTTCTCTAAATAAATACATAAACAAAGAGTATGGGTATTTTCCAGGTTAAAAAAGTCTTGAGCTAAATAAGCAAATGCAATGTGTATCCCTTGATTAGAAGAAACTAATTTGAACAAACCAGCCACAAAAGATATTTCAGGGAGACCAAGCTGGAAGGATCACTTGAGGCCAGGAGTTTGAGACCAGCCTGGGCAACGTAGTAAGACCTCCATCTCTACAAAAACAATAAATTAGCTGGGCATGGTGGTGTGCACCTATAGTCCTAGCTACTCAGGAAGCTGAGGCAGGAAGATCACTTGAGCCCAGGAGTGTGAGGCTGCAATGAGCTATGATTGTTTCACTGCACTTCAGGCTGTGTGAAAGAGCAAGACTTTGTCTCAAAAAATAAAAGGACATTTCATAATAATTGAGGAAATCTGAATGTGGACTGGGTAATAAATGATATAAAAAAGCCATTTTTTATTTTGTTTGAAAAGATGATTTTGTAACTATACAGGAAAATGTTCTTATTTTTTTAGAAATCTGTACTAAAGAATTTAGGGGTAAAATATCATTTTCTTTAATATACTTTCAAACACAAGCAAAAAATAGTCATGACACAAATATAGCAAAATGTTTACAATCTATGTTCTATGCTTGCCTGTGAGTGCCATTAATCTCATCTCTCTGCTTTTCTGAAAGTTTGAAAATTTCAAAGTTTTATAATAAATTTTTTTACATCCCATAATTTTATAATATTTTTTTTTAAAGTTTGAAGCAAATCAACAACTATAGCTTCAAAAATATCCTGACCCACAATAAACATTGAACAGGGTATATTTCTCCCATTTCCTAAAAAAGTTGGCCCAGGAAGGAGTATGAGAGCTGCCATAGCTCTCACAAGGCTCATTATTCTCCATCACTCCATGGGAAATCCCAAAATAAATTTTTTAAAAAGTTGTTTAAATTTATAATGTTTTTGATTCTATAATAATTTTATAATAAAATAATTGTAAAATGTTTTTGATTTTATAATTTATAAAAATTTTTATACATGTTTATGTTTGAAATGTCTATTTCAAACTTTATGAGATATTAAAATATAAGTAATATAGTTCATCATTTTAGAAATGCCATGCTTTTCTTCTCCAGCAATTACATAATCAAAGAGTAACTGTAGTTTTTCCTAGAACATTGCTTTGTAGGCTGGGCATGGTGGTTCATGACACTTTAGGAGGCCAAGGCAGGCAGATCTCTTGAGATCAGGAGTTTGAGACTAGACTGGGCAACAGAGAAACCCTATGAGTAGTAAAAACACAAAAATCAGCTGTGCATAGTGGCGTGCACCTATAGCCCCAGCTACTCAGGAGGCTGACGTGGGAAGATCACCTGAATCTGGGGAGGTCAAGGCTACAGTGAGCCAAGACTGTACCATTGCACTCCAGCCTGGGCAACAAAGTGAGACCCTGTGTCAAAAAAAAATGAAATTTAATTGAAAAAAAGAAAATTGCTTTGTAAAATTAATTTTTCAATCAAAACCAAGATTTTTCAGATATAGAGAATGCATCCCACTGGTCAGATTTGTCAGTTCAAAGAGAATAAATTCTAGTTTCCTATTTTTCTAGCCTGCTTATGATTATCCAATAGGATATCAAAAAAGACCAAAGCCTTTGGGATCCATGTTCAGTATTCCTGAGTCTAACTCAGGATGCCAAATCAGGAGACAAGCACATTCTCATCAATTTTCAATCATTCGAGACCAATTTTGCTTATAATTATCCAGTTCTTTTAGACCACCTTTCTCCTGAAGCCAGCCTTATGGCTATTCCCTTCACTTTAGCATAAGCCCCCAAGAAGGTGAACAAAATGAGGAAACGATTGGTTAAAGTTGGCATTTGAAATTCTGAAACATGTCCACCATTCCCTTCACCCATGCCCGCCCCTCTTAGAAGTAGTACTTTCAGATTATTTAAGAGTCGATGCTTCTATGTGGATTGTGTCATCTGTCCTTTATAACAGCTAGTAGGTTTAATTTGACTCTATTTTCAGCATATATTGACCTATGCTAATTATCTGTTAAAATAAATTCCACTCTTAGAGTTAATAAAGTGTGTGTGTCATGGAAGACCCATTGAAGTAAGAAGCTGAGGAGCCCTTATGGTAAAGTGGAACAAGAAATAATAAGACATAATAATTTTCCCATGCAAATCAACAACCGTAGGTTCAAAAGTATCCTGACCCACAACAAGTATTGGACAGGCCATGTTTCTCTCACTCCCTAAAAAATTGGCACAATACCTAGAAACATCAGTGGAATCGAGTATTAAACACTTTAGAACTATTCTCATCAAAGTTCTTTAATATATAATACAGCAAAAGAAAAGTTTCTTTTCTAAAGGCTTCTCTATACTTTTTTTAATAGTTGAATTTCATTTCTGAAGGCTCCTAAAAAGAATAGAATTTAGATCTTTATTAAAGAGGAAATATATTTTCCATGTTTAATTTAAATTACATTCCATCAGTCATTTGCAATCTTAGCCTACACGGAATTTTTTTTTTGGTAGTTTTTATGTTTGGGCTTTAGGAGGGGATTCCCAATAATCTCTATATAAATATTATTAATCTCTATATAAATATTTTAACATTTCAATGTAAATTAGTTTTTTAAAGCTATTTTATCCATAAAAATAATAAATTTGCATGGCTGAGGGTGAAATAATGTGTTACCAGGACCCCTCAGTTTTGGGGGTTGTGAGTAGATCCCATCTTCATGTTCCTCCAGCCCAGCCCAAGCCTGGCTCAGGGCCTCCTCCCCCATTTGCCAGGAACCACCATCCCCAGGGATTCTATGTGCCCTGCCTGACCAGTGTTCTCCATCAGAGTTTACCAATCTTTTGTTCATTCCCTCAGAGCACAGCTAAGCAAGAGTACACTAATTTGAAAATTAACTCAAGCAAATAGAGGAACAATATCCCCAACACATTGCATTTTAACATAGGGTTTCCTGGACACACTGTTTCAACCCAAGAGTTGGGCTAATAGTAGGAGTTCCATCTGCTAAAATACGGCTGTCAGCTTCAGAGGGAAATTCATGAACGTCTTCGTAGTTTGTTTTTACGTTTCACTTGGCACTGTTTCTAAAATTTCCTCTGAAGCCAAAAAATAAGTTATTTCCCAGCACACTGGGCACTTTTCATTTATCATTGGATTGACTTTTGTAACTTGCAGTAGGAGCTGAAATCGACCAGGGGGTTCTTATCCAACAGACAGCAGCAAAACTCTTTGTGTATCTGCGTTCCTTTCAACAAGCGTGACTTCCTCAATGGCATCATTCGTGAGCGTAACACAGAGCTCAGCAATAACGTTTCTTCACTAACCCTACCAGGTATCCAACATAGGATGTTACTTCCTTTCACTGTTTTCCGACTCCTGGCAGATATTAATCATTGGGATTTGGGAACAAGGAAATAGAATTTCTGAGAATGCTTGGGAATTCCCAAATTCATATGATTTTCATAACACTTCACTTACAAGTTTTTGAAAAATAATAAGTGACTATAATAACAAGCAAATAGTCGTTTTTTTCTGTAACAGGATTATATGAAAAGTTTTAGTAGTCTTCTGTTTTTAAAAGATATGATAACAAATGATGATTTCTTATTATTAGGAGCCAACATATTGTAACAAGATTATAAAATCCAATAGCATTAATAGAGAAAACATTAAAAAGAAATGAATATTATCACAAAATAAATGCTAAAGAAAAGTCCTTTAAAGATTGAAAGGTAACACCACAAATACTTAATGCTTTAATCGTTGTTTACATGACATTGTTAAACAAGGCATCAATCATCCCCTCCAATACCATTTAAATAACATAACATTCTGATCTCCTGGCAAGATGAATAGCACTAGAAAGAAGCAACTGTCAAAATGGCCGATTTAAGGGCATATTTTGTTTCTAAAACTTGGCATTTCTTCGAAAACCTCTCATAGGATTTGTAAAACATATACTATGCCTATGAACACATTAATATTTATTTGCAGAAATGGTTCACTGTTAGCAGTGGACAAGGCCATGAACACACACTTGTAACACAGCAACAGATACAAGAAAGTCTGACTGAGGCTCCTTTACTGCTCCTGTCCTGTTCACCTTAACTTTCATCTCCACATGTCAGTGCTTCCTCATCTTGCTTGACTTGAAGTCAGTGCATTTCTTCAAGCCAGTAAGTTCTCTATACTGACTATTAAGCTGTAATTTTCACAGGAAAATTAGAATGTTCCTTCCCATTTTCCTAATTTCTCAACTGATTTTTCTCAGAATTCAGAATCCATAAATATTGAAATGCCAGGAGAGAATTTCCAAATGGAAATGCTGTTCCCTTCGTCCATTTTCAGAAGAAACCGTAGGATAGTGTTATCCTTCTCTTCTCCAATTTTTTTTTTCCTGCAAACTTATGGTTATCACCTCTTTAAGTGAGTAGCTCATAATTTTGCCTCCCCTGCAAATGGTCCCAAAACAGTGAAGTGGGTCCTCTTTAGCTGTGTCTTTAGTACATAATCCTGCATTTCTGACCATATGCAGGGAGTGTGACCCAGGGAAGGATCCCTGACTCAATGGGATTTCTCTTGCTGTCTCTAGAATTTGAACACTGGAACCCAGACGTACAGAGGCTGGGAGCCATCGTGGTGTGCTATATTGATGACGGCAGCAGTGGGTGGTGTGGGGGCAGTTAATTGACAGCTACCTGTTGCTGACATCCCAGGAACTGCCTGAACCTCCTCTTTCCCAGTCATAAGATATCTAAGATTCTGCAGTATTCTTCATTAAATCCTAGCATGGTTTAAGCTAGCCAGAATTAGGTTCTGTTGCTTTCAATCAACAGAACCTTAGCTAATACGTTGTTATTTCCTGGTCTTTGTTCCTTTAATTTTCCAGGAAAAGAAGGGAAAATGGCTTATTGGTTTTAAAAAGAGACAAGGGACAACATACCATTTATGCAAAATTTAGAAGCACTCAAAGGAAACTCTGGAAAGTTCCTGAGACATACCTAGGTAGGATCAGCATAAAACTTGAACAGTGTATCTAGATCATGGTTGCCATGGTTGCCTTGACACAGTGAACATCTGTATCAAGATCATATTTTCTTGGTGGGACAGAGAGAAGCACAAGGCGGGACTCACATTTACAGTAATCCTTGTTTTCCAGGGACCATACAACCCAGTTTGTCCAGAGCTGTTCATCTTAAGTTTGTTATCCCACCATAATTATAAATAGAACCTCCTTTTTCTCTCAAGAATATCCCACTTTGGATGATAATTTCTGTGACTACCCATTAACAATATTTAATGACTATAGAAAACTGCTTCTCTATATTTTTTGTATGTTTGAAACATTTTATAACAAAAATATCTTTAAAGTTATCACCTACACAGAATATAGCTGCCAAATGCTCCTACTCTGCTATTCTAACCATGAATCCCTCTGGGGCCCCTTCCTCCTACGGCGCTTGTGAGGATGAAATGAAATAAGCTCTATGAAGTGCCCAACAGTGACCAACACTGAATAAAATACAGCCACCATAGGTGGCCTTCCCTTATGTTCACCAAACTCCTGATAAGTTATTCGGTGATGTTTTAATCTTAATATTTTATGTAGATTATACATTCATCTGATTCAAAATGCAAAAGGTACAAAAGCGTATACAGTTAAAAGTTTCCCAACCCACTACCATTTATCTCCCTGGAGGCAACTGTTTCCAGATTTTTGAATATCCTTAAAGAATATCATATGTATGGAAAAGAAAGATTATATATTTATATGCATCTGTGTATGCATTTTCCTATGAGAGGCTCACAAAGTCTCCTTGAAGAGATATCATTATTACAAATACCCCTCGATTTACAATAGGGTTATATTCCAATAAACTTATGAAAATATTGTAAGCTGAAAATGCATTTAATACACTTAACCTACTAAACATCATAGCTTAGCTCGGCCTACCTTAAACACTCACATTAACCTACAGTTAGGCAAAATCATCTAACAGAAAGCCCATTTTATAATAAAGTGGGCTTTGAATATCTCATGTAATATAATGAATACTGTACTGAAAGTGGAAAACAGAATGGTTGTATGAGTACTCAAAATACAGCTTCTGCTGAATGTGTATTGCTTTCAAACTATCTTAAAGTTGAAAAATCGTAAGTCAAAATATTCTAAGTCAGGGATTGTTTGTACTTCTACTTTACATGATGAAATTGAGCCTTGAAAAGATTAAGTGACTCGCCCAAGGTCACACTGGCAGTTAAATAGTGAAACTTGGATCCAAATTGTTCAGTCACTACATGTATTGTCTTGAAATTTGAAAAAGTGGAAGAGGAATTAAACTACTAAATTGAAGGACTATTTTAGGCATAGAAGAAGCAGATGCCTTCATGTCCAAGTGATTGTGAAAAGCCCACTTGCCCCAAAATATGTCTCCTGGTCATATGAAATTCCACCATTTCAGATTTTTACCTGGGGATTTAGAGTAATCTGCTGTTTTCCTAGAGCTCCCCTAAAATAGAAATAGAAAATTTTGGAAGGCTAAATATATGCTAACATTGGAAAACTCATTTTCTCCCCTTCGTAAGGCAAGGTACTGAAGGAGGGGGCCCTACGGGCTGTGCAGGGACATCCTGGAGGCATGGGGAGAAGAAACTGAAAGGCAAGTTTGTATGGAACAAAGAATACCGATCTCAGGATTCTCCCTTGAACCTGCCCTAACTTTGTTCAAATAGACTTAGCCACTGACCTGCTGTCAAAAGACCACAGCCAATCTGACTTGTTTTCAATATAATGATGAATATTGATTTGGTCCCTTCATCCAACATTCTCAGCTGGATCTTTTTTGACCAAGGATATACATTACTAGGTGAGTACAGGCAGTTAATTCTTCCACACGGGACTTCGGAGTTTCTGAGTTAACCAGAATCACCCACCTTAACATCTGCCAGTTTATACCCCAAGTCCTGACCAGTGCCCCCTACCTGCTATGCCTCATGTTTTCAATAGAGCATAAAATCAGAAATGAAAGATGAAACATCATAGCCAATATCACAGAAATACAAAGGATCCTAAGAAACTGCTAGGTATAATTATACACTAACTAATTGGATCATCTAGAAGAAATGGATAAATTCCCAGACACATAAAACCTACCAAGATTGACTCATGAAGAAATTTAAAAATCTGAACAGACTAATAGCAAGCAAGGAGGTTGAATCCGTGAGAAAATGTCTCCTATCAATGAAAAACCCAAAACCAGATGGCTTCCCAGATTAATTCTACCAAATATTTTAAGAAGAACTAATACCAGTCCTTCTCAAACTCTTCCAAAAAGCTGAAGTGGAGGGAATACTTCCAAACTCATCTTACAGGGCCAGCATTACCCTGATTCCAAAGCCAGACAAGAACACTACAAGAAAGGAAAATGACAGGCCAATAGCCTTGATCTACATAGATGCAAAAATCCTCAACAAAATCCTAGCAAACCAAATTCAATAGCACATTGAAAGAATCATTCACCATGATCATGTCATGGTTCAACATAAGCAAATCAATACATATAATATACCATATTAGAAAAATAAAGGATAGAAACTATATGGCCATCACAATAGATATAGAAAAAGCTTTTGACAAAATTCGAAACCCTTTCATGGTGAAAAAAAAAAACACCCAACAGATCACGTATTGAGGGACTGTATCCCAACAAAATAAAGGCCATATATGACAAACCCATAGCTAACACCATGATCAATGGTGAAAAGTTGAAACTTTTCCTCTACCATCAGGAACAAGACAAGGATGCCCACAGACACCACTTCTCAGGGTAATTAGGCAAAAGAAAGAAATAAAAGGCATCTTAATAGGAAAGGAAGAAGTGAAACTGTCTCTACTGTCGGCATGATCTTGTTATATATAGAAAACCCTACAAACTTCACTAAAAAAAGGTTAGAACTCAACACAAAGAAGGGAACAATAGACACTGGGGGACTCCAAAGGTGGGAGGGAAGGATGGTGGGAGCAAGGGTTGAAAAACTACCTATCGATTACTATGCTCACTGCTTGGGTGGTGGGATCATTAGAAGCCCAAACCTCAGCACCATGCAATATACCTGTTTAAGAAACCTGTAAATCTACGCTCCTGACTCTAAAATGAAACATGCAATATTTAAAAAACAAAAACAAATAAATAAAATTTGAAAACTGTTAGAACTGAACTGATAGGTGATATCAGTAAAGTTGTAGGATACAAAATCAACATATAGAGCCTTGAACACAGCAACATCCAGCTGTCTGACACGAAAGTCTCAGGGGCAAGAAAACCTCTATATGAACTCAGAAACAATGAGCTAAGTTGTGTTTATGTCTGAAAGGATGTTAAGAACTTCATTCATGTTACATCAGAGCCAACAGAAAGAACCAACAGGAAACCTGTACCCAACAAACAGAAATGACAAGATGAAGGGAAAGCAGAGGTAAGGGCTTACCTTAGAAAGGGCAAGTGATTAGCTCAATATACAATACAATGTTTGCTCCTGAGCCAAAAATTTGTACAATAATTTGGATATTACTTGCACAACCAGAAAAATCAGCCACTCATTAGGAAAATGTGTTTCTGTAGAAGTCTTAGGACTCAGCTATCTATAATAACATGAAAAGACAATATTTTCATCCAAAATGAGTATTTTTGTTTGTCTTGGCTTGTTATTCTAACGTCAACAGCCTCTAAATAAACTGTTGAAGTACATGATATAACCACCTCTTTCTCCATCTTTCCCATTGCTCCCATAGGGTTTCAGTTGTGCAATTTCACCATTAGCAAAGCTTTTTGCTGAAATCTGGCTTTTCAAAGGGAGAGTATCCAGAAACAGAAGATGCTGATCTGGGAGGCTCTTCCTAATAGAACTGCTGCTTCAGTTTAACTTGAAAAAGCCCACACCCAGTTCCTAATGACAAACATCTGAACACCGGGTCTTCCCCTGAGCAAGACCATGCTATGCCTCCTGCTCGCTCTGTTCTATAAGCAACCCACAGATTGCTCCCTGTGAAGAGGAGCCTGCCAGGGGAGCAGCATTCCACCAGACCCTGATTTAGCAAGATATTTCCGTATCATTCCCCCAACCAGCTGGAAGTCCTCCACTGCTCTTGTGTAAAAATCTAACTCATCTCGCTGAATTTCCTGATTTAAAAGTCTAATTCATTTCACCAAAAGTGTGACAGAAGGAAACCAAGTACACCATCTCTCTCTTACCAAACCAAAGCTATTGCATGTGCATTCTGGGGGGAAAACATGGTCCAAATATGTTATGGAGGGGGTGCCAGCCCAGTGTCATCCTCTTACTATTGCCATAGGATCTTGGCTGATGGCATCAGAGGAAAAACAAGTTTATCGATTACTTTCAACCATTAAGCTCACTCCTCCATGAAAAATAAGTCACAAGTCCAATGTCTCTTATTAAAAGAAGCACTGCAAAATATAAAGGAGTCACAGTTTTAAAATGGGACACACGTTCTGTAAGCAGTGAACCATGTTAGAGGTGCACTGTTTACATTGTATAAAGTCCCCTGGAGCCAGGGTTAGGAAGCGCATCTGTTCTTTGGTGTTCTGGGATGAAGGAGAAAGGAAAATGTGCTGCCAGAAGTGAGTGGGAAGGAGCCCATGAGATAAAGGAAGTAAATCCATTTGCTGATTGCAATACTAATGGTAATACACGAAGCTATACATACATACATACATACATACATGCAAATTTTCACATTTTTTTAAAAAAAGAACTTCAGGCTTCCACTCATGTAATCAGCCCTTATGAACTCTCCTGATTAGCTGCAAGGAAAATCTTCCTTTCTCCTCTTTCTTGCACCATCCTGGGCTCCCTTTTGACTTGTTTTTTTTTTTTTTTTTTTTTTTAACTTATAAACGATCAGCTCATATTCTGAAGTTTGTAGTCCCCTCCCGCCCCCTCTCTCTCTATACGGCTCATTTACATTGGCAGCTGTCGTGCTGCTGGGCATCCTCAAACCCACAAGTTTCCCTTTAATGTTTGAGCAGACAAACATGATCATGCACTAGGCATCACTGTGCCACTCAAAATGCTTTTTTGTTTTTTTTATTGCATCTGAGAGAAATCTCAAGGTTGCAAACCTGGAGTCAGAATTGTCTCCATGTGTCTCAGTGGGAAGAGTATCGTGTGAAGAAACAAGTTGATTCTACTAATCAAAAGGAATTTTTTTTGATATCAGGTCATCCTCCAAATGAATTTATATTACCGAGTGGAGGGTCACATGAAGAAAATGGTCAAACAGCACCACCTAGAGCAAGAGCTGAGAAGTGCAGTGGAGCCGGGCTGTGTCAGGAAAGAAAAGCAAGCTGGGGCCTGGCTCAGCGCTCTCCCCTCTGCTCCTGTCTGCACGGAAAGATTAGGATGACAGTGGCAGGAAGCCTGTGCACCTAGTATGCATCACTTGAAGGGAACACACAGATTCCAGTAAACAGTTGGAAGGAAATGTTAATACCAGGCTCTGCTAAACAATATGAAATGACTCCTAGATGAGACAAGCAACTTTCATCAAAGTTCCCTGATACCTGAAAAGACAGCCCAGGGGATCCTGCACTACATGTGGTGTGTGTAAATTAAGCGGGTTTTTTTTCCCCTTTGTAATCAAGGCTCATACACAAACAAAATCACACTTTAGAAACGGCCTATTTCAACTTGTAACTAGCTTGCTTTCAGGGGCTCCAGGTCAAAAAGAAATAGAGCACAAAGATGCTTTCTCCTTAGGGATCATACACAAATTCACTCAGTCCGTTTCTTTCCCACATGGAGCAACAAAGCCGTCAGACCTCTCCATCCACACATCGGGTCCTTCCTGATTAAAGTGAGATAAATCACAGCCCTCTCTCTCTAGATGGCAGGCGACAAGAGGGGGATGCTTGGCTCAAGAAGTCCTCCCCATCCCTCTGCATTCATGCAAGCCCGAGCGGAGAGATGCAAGAAATTACGGATGCATTTTAATTCCCCAGACCCTGCAATTAAAAATGGAAATTTTTTGGCCATGCGTGTTGGCTCACGCCTGTAATCCCAGCACTTTCAGAGGCCGAGGTCGGCGGATCACCTGGGGTCAGGAGTTCGAGACCAGCCTGGCCAACATGGTGAAACCCTGTCTCTACTAAAAATACAAAAATTAGCTAGGAATGGTGGTGGGCGCCTGTAGTCCCAGCTACTCGGGAGGATGAGGCAGGAGAATCACTTGAACCCGGGAGGCAAAGTTTGCAGTGAGCCAAGATCGCACCACTGCACTCCACTCTGGGTGACAAAGGAAGACTTCATCTCAAAAAACATTTTTAAAAAATGGAAGTGTTGTTCTTTCATTTGTAAATGTGTTTTGGTAAAAGAGGGGCAGTTTAAGCAACCCTTTCTATTGTCTACATTGTTAAAATTCATCCGACATGGACTCTTGACTCCGTTTTGCCTGGGCAGACCCAATTCAAGCATTTACAACAGCTATAACCTCCTCAAATCAAAAAGAGGAATCAGCATTATTGCTAAGTTCAAATAAGGTCTTGTTTTATTTCATTTTTATTTTTGAATGCAGCCATTCCTCCATGTGCTGTCATCAGGTAAGATTGTCAGTCCTGATTAGGTAAAGGTATTATTACAAAATGCAATTCTTAAAAATTCAGTGTCTAACTACACTTTTAATAAGCCTTTCCCCCTCCCCTATGTATTCTCCCTTAGACACCCCTTCTCAAATTTAAAATCACAGAAACTAAAATATGATGCCTAAAGAGAGCCTAGCGACTGCCCAGTCCTCTAATTTGATGAGTGGGAGTACTGAAGCCCAGAGGAGGTCAAGTAATTTGTTCCCAATGTCTTAGACAAGAAGAAAATGACCAGCTGGGAAATCCCACTCATGTCAAGGCAGAGGCACAGGGTCACAGACTGTGGTTGAATTGTGCCACACTCCTACATCCTTCTTTAGGAATCACAGAACATTCCTGTGTTGAGTCGGAGTCACTGACTTCCTTTTCAGGCTGATTGAGTTCTGTCCTTACAGGCTGCGACAAGATGTTTTGGTATTATGCTACACCAAGACCATTTATCTATTTCAAGAAATGCACAGTCCTTAGAGCCCAGCAACTTTCCCCATGTCCAGTAAATGTAGCTTCTCCATTAGAAGCTGTCAGAATGGAGCCTTCTGGCTCATCTTGATTTTGATTTGTGCAAGAATGAATGGTTGTGCTAAGACAGCTTTCCTAGCTGATAGAGAGCGAAACTTTTTTCTAATAATCTAAAAAAAATTAAATTAGAACTTTTTTCTCATAATCTGTGAAAAAATATTAAATTAAATCTGGCTCGTCTTGATTTTGATTTGTGCAAGAATGAATGGTTGTGCTAAGACAGCTTTCCTAGCTGATACTGAGCAAAACTTTTTTCTCATAATCTATAAAAAATATTAAATTAGAAGCATAGAGTTTATTTCATGACTTTTATCTTCCTGCAATTTTCTTGTGGGCATAAATGATTTGTTTTTATCCTGCCTGCCCCCCAATCCCTTTTCCAAGAGACTAAAAGAGTATCTAGTGCAAAGTGGAGACTCAAATATTTTTTAATAAACAGTGATCCCAGCCACCCAGTGCATGTTGCCAAATGCCAACCCCATAAATAATCAAACACATCATCTCATTCAGCCAATCAAAATCAAGTGCTACCTATTTTTTTAAGTTTTCATAGCCCTTGGGCATCTGCTTTCTCAGCATTTCCCAAACTTGAGTCATTCTCATCCTGCCTTCCTAATTTTGATCTGTCAATTACCTCTACTATTATTTATTTCATATATTTTTAAATAGACCCACTTTTGAAACTTAAATACACGCCTTTTAAAAGGAAGCTTTCTTACTACTATACATCAAAAGCCATTATTACTTGTTCTAAGTACTCATAACAAGATGGTCACAACAATTAAAATTTACTAATGTGCATCCACATACTCTCTAAATTCATGGAGCATCTGCACACACTTTAAGAAACAATTCTGCATTACTCACTCAATTTTCTTGACATCCTTCTGAGGCAGGACAAACCTTGGGCCCAAAGAATTGAGGTAGGAGTCCAAGCAAGTTGCCAGCCACATAAAGGCAAACCTTGGCTCGGAAGTCAGGACTACCAGCCCCTAGGTTATGGTTCATGCTCTTTCCTCTGCTCTCCAGAACCTCCTATCTCCAAGTGTAGTTAGCAGCCCAGATGCAGCAGCATCCTCTAGAGACTTGTTAAAAATGCAGAAGCTCAGGCTCCACCCCAGGCCTATGCAGACTGAATCTGCATTTTAACAAGGTCCAGGTAATTCACGTGCACATTAAGTTTGAAAAGGCCTGGTCTAGATCAGCGGTTCTCTAACTTAGCAGCACATTAGAACCATCTGTAGAGACTTTAAAAATACCAGTGCCTGGGCTTCACCTCCCAGAGAATCTGACTTAAGTGTCTGGGGTTTGCCCTGAGTCTAGGTATTTTTAAAAACTCCTCAGCTTATACAAAGCTGGCAGGGCCGGGCACAGTGGCTCATGCCTATAATCCCAGCAGTTCGTGAGGCCAAAGTGGGCAGATTGCTTGAGTCCAGGAGTTTGAGATTAGCCTGGGCTAAAACCCCATCCCTACAAAAAAAAAAATACAAAAAGTAGTTGGGCATGGTGGTGGCACATACCTGTAGTCCCGGCTACTCAGGAGGATGAGTCCTCGCTTGAACCCAGGAGGTCACGGTCTGGTCAACAGAGCAAGTCCCTGTATCAAAACAAAGAAACAAACAAACAAAAAATGCTAGCAGCTTACCAGCTAGGGAGGCCTGCAGAGCCAAGTTTTCCAAATGGGGCTACATTAGTTGTTCCAGAACTTTAGCTGCATCAAAACCACCTGGATGGCTTGTTCAGCTACAGAGGGTCTGGCCATGCCCCTAGAGTTTCCAGCTGAGGGTCTGGAATGAGGCCCGATGATTTGCATTTCTAACAATCTCCAGGTGATGCTGATGCTGTGGGTCCAGGGACCACATTTTGAGAATCTATGCTAAATGAATCGGAGAAGACCAAAGCTCAAACTTATTCCAAGAACTTTTCAAGGCCCACCTGCAAGTTGTAGTGGAAGTAAGCATCTAAGGGTGCAAAAAAGTTTCACTGTAGACTAAGGCCTTTTACCTGAGCTCTCAAATGTTCACATTTCTCTTATCAACCTAAATAACAAACAGAGAGAGGCTCTCCACAAGAAAAAGATATTCGTTTGGAAACAGAGCCTTGCAATAGAAACAGGCAAGCCAGAGTAAACTATATGCATATTCACGGAGGTAAAGGAAGACAAAAGAAAAAATGAGGAAGATTATATGATCATTTGGAAATGATTATCCTTGGCTACAAAGATCAATAACAAAGGTGATGCCAGGCCCAGGTTGGACAGGCAGTTGTTGGGCAAATATCCTTCAGAAGCATTGTTGTGTGCAAAGTTGCAATGGGCTTTGTGCAAGATTGTGTTTTTTGCAGTCTTCTGTGATAAGTTTTTGTTATCAGGCATACAAGCCCAAGAATCCTTTATTGCATGGCCTTCCCTGGCTCTATTTGTCAGGGTTTTGGTTAGGGGAGGGGTATTTTTAACACTCTCAATGTAAAAAATGCCATAAGGTAGGTACCCCAATTGCTTGTTTCGTCTTCATAAAATAACTTTTCCACCCGAACAAAGTCTACACATAAATTGTAAAAATACCCTGGCATGCAGTCCCTGGAAAAGTCTGGAGTCATTCTCGGGGTTCCCACCCAGGTGGGCAAGCGTAGCCACCACAGATAAACACAAAGTAGGGGTCCCCACTGGGGTTCAGCGGCAGGCAGTGGCCCTGGTTCTGATATTTGGCTGAAAACACAGCTCCTCTTTGTCACCCTCAGGACATTTCAGCTATTTCCTAGATAATAATCTCACTTCACCCTGCACAAAACAGGCACATGATCATGTCACTCTGACCTGGTTTGAGTCCAAGGAGAATTTTGTTTTTAAAATAATTTAGGTTAGTAGTTAAAATATGAACTGTGGGCCAGGAGTGGTGGCCCATGCCTATAATCCCAGCACTTCGTGAGGCCAAAGTGGGCAGATTGCTTGAGTCCAGGAGTTTGAGACTAGCCTGGGCTAAAACCCCATCCCTACAAAAAAAAAAAAATACAAAAAGTAGTTGGGCATGGTGGTGGCACATACCTGTAGTCCCGGCTACTCAGGAGGATGAGTCCTCGCTTCAACCCAGGAGGTCACGGTCTGGTCAACAGAGCAAGACCCTGTATCAAAACAAAGAAACAAACAAACAAAAAATGCTAGCAGCTTACCAGCTAGGGAGGCCTGTAGAGGCAAGTTTTCCAAATGGGGCTACATTAGTTGTTCCAAACTTTAGCTGCATCAAAACCACCTGGATGGCTTGTTCAGCTACAGAGGGTCTGGCCATGCCCCTAGAGTTTCCAGCTGAGGGTCTGGAATGAGGCCCGATGATTTGCATTTCTAACAATCTCCAGGTGATGCTGATGCTGTGGGTCCAGGGACCACATTTTGAGAATCTATGCTAAATGAATCGGAGAAGACCAAAGCTCAAACTTATTCCAAGAACTTTTCAAGGCCCACCTGCAAGTTGTAGTGGAAGTAAGCATCTAAGGGTGCAAAAAAGTTTCACTGTAGACTAAGGCCTTTTACCTGAGCTCTCAAATGTTCACATTTCTCTTATCAACCTAAATAACAAACAGAGAGAGGCTCTCCACAAGAAGAAGATATTCGTTTGGAAACAGAGCCTTGCAATAGAAACAGGCAAGCCAGAGTAAACTAAATGCATATTCACGGAGGTAAAGGAAGACAAAAGAAAAAATGAGGAAGATTATAAGATCATTTGGAAATGACTATCCTTGGCTACAAAGATCAATAACAAAGGTGATGCAAGGCACAGGTTGGACAGGCAGTTGTTGGGCAAATATCCTTCAAAAGCATTGCTGTGTGCAAAGTTGCAATGGGCTTTGTGCAAGATTGTGTTTTTTGCAGTCTTCTGTGATAAGTTTTTGTTATCAGGCATACAAGCCCAAGAATCCTTTATTGCATGGCCTTTCCTGGCTCTATATGTCAGGGTTTTGGTTAGGGGAGGGGTATTTTTAACACTCTCAATGTAAAAAAATAACATAAGGTAGGTACCCCAATGACTTGTTTGGTATTCATAAAATAACTTTTCATAAAATCTCTGTAAACGTGGAAATATCTACACCGGTATCTCTGTAAATGTGGAAACATTTACAACGCTATCTGTATAAACATGGAACTATTTACACCGCCGTGTCTATAAACATGGAAATATCTACACCGCTATCTCTATAAACATGGAAATAGCTACACCGCTATCTGTATAAAGATGGAAATATCTACACTGCTGTCTCTATAAACATGGAAATATCTACACCTCTATCTGTATAAACATGGAAATATCTACACCACAGTCTCTATGAACATGGAAATAACTACAATGCTATCTCTATAAACACACAAATATCTACATCACTGTCTCTATGAACATGGAAATATCTACACCGCTACCTCAATGAACATGGAAATATCTACACCGCTGTGTCTAGAAACATGGAAATATCTACACCGCTATCTCTATAAACGTGGAAATATATACACCGCTATCTCTAAAAACATGGAAATATCTACACCGCTATCTCTATATACGTGGGAACATCTACACCGCTAACTCTATAAACCTGGAAATATCTACACCGCTATAAGTATAAATGTGGAAATATCTACACCGCTATCTGTATAAACATGAAAATATCTAAACCGCTATCTCTATAAACATGGAAATACTTACACCGCTATCTGTATAAACATGGAAATATTTACAAAGCTATCTCTATAAACATGGAAATATCTACACCGCTATCTCTATAAACATGGAAATATCTACACCACTATCTGTAAAACATGGAAATATCTACACCGCTGTCTGTATAAACATGGAAATATATACACGGCTATCTGTTTAAACATGGAAATATCTACACCTCTGACTGTATAAACATGGAAATATCTACACCGCTATCTGTATAAACATGGAAATAACTACACAGCTGTCTCTATAAATATGGAAACATCTACACCGCTATCTGTAGAAACATGGAAATATCTACACCACTGTCTCTATAAACCTGGAAATATTTACACCGATATCTGTATTAATGTGGAAATACCTACACCGCTATCTGTATAGACGTGCAAGTATTTACTTCGCTATGTCTACAAACGTGGAAATATCTACACCGCTATCTGTATAAACATGGAAATATCTACACCGGTATGTGTATAAACGTGGAAATATCTGCACCGCTATGTGTATAAACATGGAAATTTCTACACCGCAATCTGTATAAAAGTGGAAATATCTTCACCGCTATCTGTATAAACGTGGAAATATCTACACCGCTATCTCTATAAATGGGGAAATATCTACACCGCTATCTGTATAAACGTGGGAATATCTACACCGCTATCCCTATAAACGTGTAAACATTTACATGGCTATCTGTATGAACATGGAAATATTTACACCGCTATCTCTAAAAACATGGAAATATCTACACTGCTATGTCTATAAACATGAAAATATTTACACCGCTATCTGTATAATCATGGAAATATTTACACCGCTATCTGTAAAAACTTGGAAATATTTACAACGCTATGTCTATAAAAATGGAAATATCTACATCGCTATCTCCATAAACATGAAAATATTTACACTGTTGTTTGTATGAACATGAAAATATCTACACTGCTATCTCTATAAACATAGAAATATCTACATCGCTGTCTGTATAAACTTGGAAATATCTACACAGCTATCTGTATAAACATGGAAATATCTACACCGCTATCTGTATAAACATGGAAATATCTACACGGAAAGCTGTATAAACATGGAAATATCTAGACAGTCATCTCTATAAACATGGAAATATCTACACCACTATCTGTATAAACATGGAAGTATCCACACCGCTATCTGTATAAACATGGATATACCCACACCGCTATCTGTATAAAGATGGAAATATCTGCACCGCTATCTTTATAAACATGGAAATATCTGCAACTCTATCTGTGTAAACATAGAAATATCTACACGGCTATTTGTGTAAACATGGAAATATCTGCACCACAATCTGTATAAAGATTGAAATATCTACACCACTATCTGTAAAACGTGGAAATATCTACACCGCTCTCTGTATAAACCTGGAAATATCTACACCGATATTTGTATAAACATGGAAATATCTACACCGCTATCTGTATAAACAAGGAAATATCTACACCGCTATCTGTATAAATATGGAAATATCCACACCGCTATCTCTATAAACATGGAAATACCTACACCGCTTTCTCTATAAACATGGAAATATCTACACTACAATCTCTATATACATGGAAATATCCACACCGCCATCTTTATAAACATGAAAATATCTAAACCGCCATCTTCAGAAACATGGATGTATCTACACCGCCATCTGTATAAACATGGAAATATCTACACCACTATCTGTATAAACTTGGAAATATCTTCACTGCCATGTGTATAAACATGGAAATATATACCCGGCCATCTGTATAAAGATGGAAATATCTACACCGCAATCTGTATAAATATGGAAATAACTACACCGCTACCTCTATAGACATGTAAATATCTACACCGCTATCTGTATAAACATGGAAATATCTACACTGCAATCTGTATAAAGATGGAAATATCTACACCGTGAACTCTATAAAGATGGAAATACCTACACCGCTATCTCTATAAACATGGAAATACCAACACCGTTATCTGTATAAACATGGAAATATCTACACCGCTATCTCTATAAACATGAAAATACTTACACGACCATCTCTATAAGCATGGAAATATTTACACCGCTATCTCTATAAACATAGAAATAACTACACCGCCATCCCTATAAACATGGAAATATCTACACCGCCATCTGCATATACATGGAAATATCTAAATACACATCTGTATAAACATGGAAATATCTACACTGCCATCTGTATAAACTTGGAAATATCTACACTGACTTCTGTAGAAAGATGGAAATGTCTACAAAGCGATCTGTATAAACATGGGAATTTCAACACCGCTACCTGTATAAACATGGAAATATCTACACCACTATCTGTATCAACATGGAAATAACTACACCGTAATCTGTATTAACATGGAAATATCTACAATGCTATCTCTGTAAACATGGAAATATCTACACAGCTATCTGTGTAAACTTGGAAATATCTACACCGCAATCTGTGTAAATTTGGCAGTAGCTACACCGCAATCTGTGCAAAGATGGAAATATCTACACCGCTATCTCTGTAAACATGGAAATATCTACACAGCTATCTGTATAAACATGGAAATATCTACACTGCCATCTGCATAAACATGGAAATATCTACAGCGCAATCTGTATAAACATGGAAATATCTACACTGCCATCTGTACAAACATGGAAATATCTACACAGCCATCTGTATAAACATGGAAATATCTACACCGCTATCTCTATAAACATGGAAATATCTACACCGTTATCTGTATAAACATGGAAATATCTACGTCGCTATCTGTATAAACAGGGAATTATCTACACCGCTATCTGTATAAACATGGAAATATCAACACCGCTTTCTGTATAAAGATGGAAATATCTACACCGCTATCTGTATAAACATGGAAATATATACAATGCTATCTGTGTAAACATGGAAATATCTACACAGCTATCTGTGTAAAAATGGAAATATCTACACAGCAATCTGTGCAAAGATGGAAATATCTACACTGCTATCTCTGTAAACATGGAAATATCTACACCGATATCTGTAGAAACATGGAAATATCTACATCGCTATCTGTATAAACAGGGATATATCTCCACCGATGTCTGTATAAACAAGGAAATATCGACACTGCCATCTGTAGAAACATGGAAATATCTACACCGCAATCTGTATAAACATGGAAATACCTACACCGCTATCTGTATAAATATGGAAATATCTACACCGCTATCTCTATATACATGGGAATATCTACACCGCCATCTCTATAAACATGAAAATATCTACACCGCCATCTTCAGAAACATGGATGTATCTACACCGCCATCTCTATAAACTTGAAAATATCTACACCACTATCTGTATAAACATGGAAATATCTTCACTTCTATCTGTATAAACATGGAAATATCTACACCGCCATCTGTATAAAGATGGAAATATCTACACCACAATCTGTATAAATATGGAAATACCTACACAGCTACCTCTATAGACATGTAAATATCTACACCGCTATCTGTATAAACATGGAAATATCTACACCACTTTCTGTATAAACATGGAAACATCTACACCGCTATCTGTATAAACATGGAAATATATACAATGCTATCTGCGTAAACATGGAAATATCTACACCGCTATCTCTATAAACATGGAAATACCAACACCGTTATCTGTATAAACAAGGAGATATCTACACCGCTAAATCTATAAACATGAAAATACTTACACCACCATCTCTATAAGCATGGAAATATTTACACCGCTACCTCTGAAAACATAGAAATAACAACACCGCCATCCCTATAAACAAGGAAATATCTACACCGCCATCTGCATATACATGGAAATATCTGCACACACATCTGTATAAACATGGAAATATCTACACTGCCATCTGTATAAACTTGGAAATATCTACACTGACTTCTGTAGAAAGATGGAAATGTCTACAAAGCGATCTGTATAAACATGGGAATTTCAACACCGCTACCTGTATAAACATGGAAATATCTACACCACTATCTGTATCAACATGGAAATAACTACACCGTAATCTGTATTAACATGGAAATATCTACAATGCTATCTCTGTAAACATGGAAATATCTACACAGCTATCTGTGTAAACTTGGAAATATCTACACCGCAATCTGTGTAAATTTGGCAATACCTACACCGCAATCTGTGCAAAGATGGAAATATCTACACCGCTATCTCTGTAAACATGGAAATATCTAAACAGCTATCTGTATAAACATGGAAATATCTACAGTGCCATCTGTATAAACATGGAAATATCTACAGCGCCATCTGTATAAACATGGAAATATCTAGACTGCTATCTCTATATACATGGAAATATCTACACCGCCATCTCTATAAACATGGAAATATCTACACCGCCATCGTCAGATACATGGGTGTATCTACACCGCCATCTGTATAAACATGGAAATATCTACACCAATATCTGTATATACATGGAAATATCTTCACTGCCATCTGTACTAACATGGAAATACCTACACAGCCATCTGTATAAACATGGAAATATCTACACCGCTATCTCTATAAACATGGAAATATCTACACCGTTATCTGTATAAACATGGAAATATCTACATCGCTATCTGTATAAACAGGGAAATATCTCCACCGCTATCTGTATAATCATGGAAATATCTACACCGCTTTCAGTATAAACATGGAAATATCTACACCGCTATCTGTATAAACATGGAAATATATACAATGCTATCTGCGTAAACATGGAAATATCTACACAGCTATTTGTGTAAACATGCAAATATCTACACAGCTATCTCTGTAAAAATGGAAATATCTACAGAGCAATCTGTGCAAAGATGGAAATATCTACACTGCTATCTCTGTAAACATGGAAATATTTACACCGCTATCTGTATAAACATGGAAATATCTATACCGCAGTCTCTATAAACATGGAAATATCTCCACCGCTATCTGTATAAACATGAAAATATCTACAACGCTATCTGTATAATCATGGACATATCTAAACCGCAATCTGTATAAACATGGAAATATCTACCACGGTATGTGTGTAAACATGGAAATATCTACACAGCTATCTGTGTAAACTTGGAAATATCTACACAGCTATCTGTGTAAACATGGAAATATCTACACGGCAATCTGTGCAAAGCTGGAAATAACTACACCGCTATCTCTGTAAACATGGAAATATCTACACCGCTACCTGTATAAACATGGAAATATCTACACCGCTGTCTGTATAAACAAGGAAATATCTACACCGCCATCTGTAGAAACATGGAAATATCTACACGGCAATCTGTATAAACATGGAAATACCTACACCGCTATCTGTATAAATATGGAAATATCTACACCGCTATCTCTATAAACATGGAAATATCTACACTGCAATCTCTATATACATGGAAATTTCTACACCGCCATCTCTATAAGCATGAAAATATCTACACCGCCATCTTCAGAAACATGGATGTATCTACACCGCCATCTGTATAAACTTGGAAATATCTACACCACTATCTGTATAAACAAGGAAATATCTTCACTTCTATCTGTATAAACATTGAAATATCTACACCGCCATCTGTATAAAGATGGAAATATCTACACCGCAATCTGTATAAATATGGAAATACCTACACCGCTACCTCTATAGACATGTAAATATCTACACCGCTATTTGTATAAACATGGAAATATTTACACTGCCATGTGTATAAAGATGGAAATATCTACACCGCTATCTGTATAAACAGGGAAATATCTCGACCGCTATGTGTATAAACATGGAAATATCTACACCGCTTTCTCTATAAACATGGAAATATCTACACCGCTATCTGTATAAACATGGAAACATATACAATGCTATCTGCGTAAACATGAAAATATCTACACCGCTATCTCTATAAACATGGAAATACCAACACCGTTATCTGTATAAACATGGAAATATCTACACCGCTATCTCTGTAAACATGAAAATACTTACACCACCATCTCTATAAGCATGGAAATATTTACACCGCTATCTGTATAAACATACAAATAACAACACCGCCATCCCTATAAACATGGAAATATCTACACCGCCATCTGCATATACATGGAAATATCTACACACACATCTATATAAACATGGAAATATCTACACTGCCATCTGTATAAACTTGGAAATATCTACACTGACATCTGTAGAAAGATGGAAATGTCTACATAGCGATCTGTATAAACATGGGAATTTCTACACCGCTACCTGTATAAACATGGAAATATCTACACCACTATCTGTATCAACATGGAAATAACTACACCGCAATCTGTATAAACATTGAAATATCTACAATGCTATCTCTATAAATATGGAAATATCTACACCGCCATCTCCATAAACATGAAAATATCTACACTGCCATCTCCATAAAGATGGAAGTATCAACTCCGCCATGTGTATAAACACGGAAATATCTACACCACCATCTGTGTAAACATGGAAATATCTACACCGCTATCTGTATAAACATGGAAATATCTACACCGCCATTTGCATGTCCATGGAAATATCTACGCCAACATCTGTATAAACATGGAAATATCTACACGGCCTTCTGTGTATAGATGGAAATATCAACACCGCCATCTGTACAAACATGGAAATATCTACACCGCTATCTCTATAAACATGGAAATATCTGCACTGCCATCTGTAAAAACGTGGAAGGACCTATACAGTCATCTGTATAAACATGGAAATATCTACAATGACATCTGTAGAAAGATGGAAATGTCTACACCGCAATCTGTGTAAACATGGAAATATCTACACCGATATCTGTAAAAACATGGAAATATCTACACCGCTATCTGTATAAACATGGAAATATCTACACCGTGATCTGTATAAACATGGAAATATCTACACCGCTATCTGTATAAACATGGAAATAACTACACCGTTATCTGTATAAACATGGAAATATCTACACAGCTATCTCCATAAAAATGGAAATATCTACACCGCCATCTGTATAAACACGGAAATACCTACAAAGTCATCTGTATAAAGATGGAAATATCTACACAGACATGTGTACATGCATGGAAATATTTACACCGCTATCTATATAAACATGGATATAACTACAGCGCTATCTGTATAAACATGGAAATATCTACACCACAGTCTTCATAAACATGGAAATATATACACCGCTATCTGTATAAACATGGTAATATCTACACCACCATCTATATAAACATGGAAAAATCTACACCGCCATCTGTATAAACATGGAAATATCTACAATGCCATCTGTAGAAAGATGGAAATAACTACACCGCAATCGGTGTAAACATGGAAATATCTACACCGATATCTGTAAAAACATGGAAATATCTACACCGCTATCTATATAAACATGGAAATATCTACACCGCAATCTGCATAAACATGGAAATATCTACACCGCGATCTGTATAAACATGGAAATATCTACACCGCTATCTGTATAAACATGAATATATCTACACAGCTATCTCTATAAACATGGAAATATCTACACCACCATCTGTATAAACATGGAAATACCTACAAAGACATCTGTATATACATGGAAATATCTACAAAGCCATCTGTATAAACATGGAAATATCTACACAGCCATCTGTATATACATGGAAATATCTACACCACTATCTGTATAAACATGGAAATAACTACACCGCTATTTGTATAAACAAGGAAATATTTACACCGTGATCTGTATAAACATGGAAATATTTACACTGCTATCTGTATAATCATGGAAATTTCTACACCGTTATCTGTATAAACATGGAAATATCTACACCACCATCTATATAAACATGGAAATATCTACACCACCATCTGTATAAACATGGAAATATCTACAATACCATCTGTATACACATGGAAATACCTACACGGCAATCTGTGTATAGATGGAAACATCAACACTGCCATCTGTACAAACTTGGAAATATCTACACTGCTATCTCTATAAACATGGAAATATCTACCCTGCGGTCTGTATAAACATGGAAATATCTACACCGGTATCTGTATAAACATGGAAATATCTACACCGCGATCTGTACAAATATGGAAATATCTACACCACGATCTGTATAAACATGGAAATATATGCACCGCTATCTCTATAGACATGGAATTATCTACAAAGCCATCTGTATAAACATGGAAATACCTACACAGACATGTGTGGGAACATGGAAATATCTACACTGCCATCTGTATAAACATAGAAATATCTACACAGCCCTCTGTATAAATATGGAGATAACTGCATAGGCATCTGTATAAACATGGAAATATCTGCACCACTATCTGTATAAACATGGAAATACCTACACTGCTGTCTCTATAAACATGGAAATATGTACACCGCTATGTGTATAAACATGGAAATATCTCCACTGCTGTCTGTATAAACATGGAAATATCTCCACCGTTATCTGTATAAACATAGAAATATCTACATCTCCATCTCTATAAACATTGAAATATCTACTATGCAATCTGTAAAAACAGAAATATCTACACAATCATCTGAATAAACATGGAAATATCTACACCACCATCTGTATAAACATGGAAACACCTACAATACCATCTGTATACACATGGAAATATCTACACAGACATCTGTATAAATATGGAAATCTCTACACCGCCATCTGTATAAACATGGAAATATCTACACTGCCATCTGTAGAAAGATGGAAATATCTACACTGCTATCTCTATAAATATGCAAATATCCACACCGCCATCTCTATAAACATGAAAATATCTACACTGCCATCTCCATAAAGATGGATATATCTACTCCGCCATGTGTATAAACACGGAAATATCTACACCACCATCTGTGAAAACATGGAAATATCTACACCGCAATCTGTATAAACATGGAAATATCTACACTGCCGTCTGCATGTCCATGGAAATATCTACGCCGCCATCTGTATAAACATGGAAATATCTACACGGCCATCTCTGTATAGATGGAAATATCAACACCGCCATCTGTACAAACATGGAAATATCTACACCGCTATCTCTATAAACATGGAAATATCTGCACTGCCATCTGTAAAAACATGGAAATACCTATACAGTCATCTGTATAAACATGGAAATATCTACAATGCCATCTGTATACACTTGGAAATATCTACACAGCCAGCTGTATAAACATGTAAATATTTACACTGCTATCTCTATAAACATGGAAATATCTACACCGCCATCTCTATAAACATGATAATATCTACACTACCATCTCCATAAACATGGAAGTAACTACTCCGCCATCTGTATAAACATGGAAACATCTACACCGCCATCAGTGTGAATGAGGAAATATCTACAATGCCATCTGTATAGAGATATAAATATCTGGACCGCGAGCTGTATAAACATGGAAATATCTACATCGCTATCTGTATAAACGTGGAAATACCAACACCGCTATCGGTATAAACATGGAAATATCTACAACGCCATCTATATAAACATGGAAATATCTACACCGCTATGTCTATAAACATGGAAATACCTACACCACTATCTCTATAAACATGGAAATATCTACACCGTTACCTGTATAAACAAGGAAATATCTACACCGCTATCTGTATAAACATGGAAATAACTACACCGCGATCTGTATGAACATGGAAATATCTACACCCCGATCTGTATAAACATGGAGATAGCTTCACCACGATCTGTATAAACATGGAAATATCTACACCACTATCTGTATAAACATGGTAATATCTACACCACCATCTATATAAACATGGAAATATCTACACCGCCATCTGTATAAACATGGAAATATCTACAACGCCATCTATAGAAAGATGGAAATATCTACACCGCAATCTGTGAAAACATTGAAATATCTACACCAATATCTGTAAAAACATGGAAATATCTACACCGCTATCTGTATAAACATGGAAATATCTACACTGCGGTCTGCATAAACATGGATATATCTACACCGCTATCTCTATAAACATGGAAATATCTGCACTGCCATCTGTAAAAACATGGAAATACCTATACAGTCATCTGTATAAACATGGAAATATCTACACCGCGATCTGTATATACATGGAAATATTTACACCGCTATCTGTATAATCATGGAAATTTCTACACCGTTATCTGTATAAATATGGAAATTTCTACACCGCTATCTCTATAAACATGGAAATATCTACACCGCCATCTGTATAAACATGGAAATACCTATATAGACATCTGTGTAAACATGGAAATATCTACACCACCATCTGTATAAACATGGAAATATCTACAATGCCATCTGTATACACATGGAAATACCTACACGGCAATCTGTGTATAGATGGAAACATCAACACCGCCATCTGTACAAACTTGGAAATATCTACACTGCCATCTCTATAAACTGGGAAATATCTACACTGCGGTCTGCATAAACATGGATATATCTACACCGGTATCTGTATAAACATGGAAATATCTACACCACGATCTGTATAAACATGGAAATAACTACACCGCTAATTGTATAAACAAGGAAATATCTACACCGCCATCATGTGAATAAGGAAATATCTACAATGCCATCTGTATAAAGATATAAATATCTGCACCGCGAGTTGCATAAACATGGAAATATCTACATCGCTATCTGTATAAACTTGGAAATACCAACACCGCTATCGGTATAAACATGGAAATATCTACAACGCCATCTATAATAACATGGAAATATCTACACCGCTATGTCTATAAACATGGAAATACCTACACCGCTATCTCTATAAACATGGAAATATCTACACCGCTATCTGTATAAACATGGAAATATCTACACCGCTATCTGTATAAACATGGAAATATCTATACCGCGATCTGTATAAACATGGAAATATCTACACCGCGATCTGTATAAACATGGAAATATCTACACCGCTATCTGTATAAACATGGAAATATCTACACCGCTATCTCTATAAACATTGAAATATCTACACGGCCATCTATATAAACATGGAAATACCTACAAAGTCATCTGTATAAACATGGAAATATCTACACAGCCATCTGTATAAACATGGATATATCTTCACCGGTATCTGTATAAACATGGAAATATCTACACCACGATCTGTATAAACATGGAAATAACTACACCGCTAATTGTATAAACAAGGAAATATCTACACCGTGATCTGTATAAACATGGAAATATTTACACCGCTATCTGTATAATCATGGAAATTTCTACACCGTTATCTGTATAAATGTGGAAATATCTACACCGCTATCTCTATAAACATGGAAATATCTACACCGCCATCTGTATGAACATGGAAATACCTATATACACATCTGTGTAAACATGGAAATATCTACACCACCATCTGTATAAACATGGAAATATCTTCAATGCCATCTGTATACACATGGAAATACCTACACGGCAATCTGTGTATAGATGGAAACATCAACACCGCCATCTGTACAAACTTGGAAATATCTACACTGCTATCTCTATAAACATGGAAATATCTACACTGCGGTCTGTATAAACATGGAAATATCTACACCGGTATCTGTATAAACATGGAAATATCTACACCACGATCTGTATAAACATGGAAATATCTGCACCGCTATCTCTATAGACATGGAAATAACTAAAAATCCATCTGTATAAACATGGAAATACCTACACAGTCATGTGTAGGAACATGGAAATATCTACACTGCCATCTGTATAAACATAGAAATATCTACACAGCCCTCTGTATAAATATGGAGATAACTGCATAGGCATCTGTATAAACATGGAAATATCTGCACCGCTATCTACATAAACATGGAAATACCTACACTGCTGTCTCTATAAACATGGCAATATGTGCACCGCTATGTGTATAAACATGGAAATATCTCCACTGCTGTCTGTATAAACATGGAAATATCTCCACCGCTTTCTGTATAAACATAGAAATATCTACAGCGCCATCTCTATGAACATTGAAATATCTACACTGCAATCTGTAAAAACATAGAAATATCTACACAGTCATCTGAATAAACATGGAAATATCTACACTACCATCTGTATAAAGATGGAAATACCTTCAATATCATCTGTATACACATGGAAATATCTACAAGACATATGTATAAATATGGAAATATCTACACCGCCATCTGTATAAACATGGAAATATCTACACTGCCATCTGTAGAAAGATGGAAATATCTACACCGCTATCTCTACAAATATGTAAATATCTGCACCGCCATCTCTATAAACATGAAAATATCTACACTGCCATCTCCATAAAGATGGAAGTATCTACTCCGCCATGTGTATAAACACGGAAATATCTACACCACCATCTGTGAAAACATGGAAATATCTACACCGCTATCTGTATGAACATGGAAATATCTACGCCGCCATCTGTATAAACATGGAAATATCCACACGGCCATCTGTGTATAGATGGAAATATCAACACCGCCATCTGTACAAACATGGAAATATCTACACCGCTATCTCTATAAACATGGAAATATCTGCACTGCCATCTGTAAAAACATGGAAATACCTATACAGTCATCTGTATAAACATGGAAATATCTACAATGCCATCTGTATACACATGGAAATATCTACACAGCCATCTGTATAAACATGTAAATATTCATGCTGCTGTCTCTATAAACATGGAAATATCTTCACCGCCATCTCTATAAACATGAAAATATCTACACTGCCATCTCCATAAACATGGAACTAACTACTCCGCCATCTGTATAAACATGGAAACATCTACACCGCCATCATGTGAATTAGGAAATATCTACAATGCCATCTGTATAAAGATATAAATATCTGCACCGCGAGCTGCATAAACATGGAAATATCTACAACGCCATCTATATAAACATGGAAATATCTACACCGCTATGTCTATAAACATGGAAATACCTACACCGCTATCTCTATAAACATGGAAATATCTACACCGCTATCTGTATAAACATGGAAATATCTACGCCGCTATCTGTATAAACATGGAAATATCTATACCGCTATCTGTATAAACATGGAAATATCTACACCGCGATCTGTATAAACATGGAAATATCTACACCGCTATCTGTATAAACATGGAAATATCTACACAGCTATCTCTATAAACATTGAAATATCTACACGGCCATCTGTATAAACATGGAAATACCTACAAAGTCATCTGTATAAACATGGAAATATCTACACAGCAATCTGTATAAACATGGATATATCTACACCGGTATCTGTATGAACATGGAAATATCTACACCACGATCTGTGTAAACATGGAAATAACTACACCGCTAATTGTATACACAAGGAAATATCTACACCGTGATCTGTATAAACATGGAAATATTTACACCGTATCTGTATAATCATGGAAATTTCTACACCGTTATCTGTATAAATATGGAATTATCTACACTGCTATCTCTATGAACATGGAAATATCTACACCGCCATCTGTATAAACATGGAAATACCTATATAGACATCTGTGTAAACATGGAAATATCTACACCACCATCTGTATAAACATGGAAATATCTACAATGCCATCTGTATACACATGGAAATACCTACACGGCAATCTGTGTATAGATGGAAACATCAACACCGCCATCTGTACAAACTTGGAAATATCTACACTGCTATCTCTATAAACATGGAAATATCTACACTGCGTCTGTATAAACATGGAAATATCTACACCGGTATCTGTATAAATATGGAAATATCTACACCACGATCTGTATAAACATGGAAATATCTACACCACGATCTGTATAAACATGGAAATATCTGCACCGCTATCTCTATAGACATGGAAATATCTACAAAGCTATCTGCATAAACATGGAAATACCTACACAGTCATTTGTAGGAACATGGAAATATCTACACTGCCCTCTGTATAAACATAGAAATATCTACACAGCCCTCTGTATTAATATGGAGATAACTGCATAGGCATCTGTATAAACATGGAAATATCTGCACCGCTATCTGTATAAACATGGAAATACCTACACTGCTGTCTCTATAAACATGGCAATATGTGCACCGCTATGTGTATAAACATGGAAATATCTCCACTGCTGTCTGTATAAACATGGAAATATCTCCACCGCTTTCTGTATAAACATAGAAATATCTACAGCGCCATCTCTATGAACATTGAAATATCTACACTGCAATCTGTAAAAACATAGAAATATCTACACAGTCATCTGAATAAACATGGAAATATCTACACCACCATCTGTATAAACATGGAAATACCTTCAATATCATCTGTATACACATGGAAATATCTACAAGACATATGTATAAATATGGAAATATCTACACCGCCATCTGTATAAACATGGAAATATCTACACTGCCATCTGTAGAAAGATGGAAAATCTACAGCGCTATCTCTACACATATGTAAATATCTACACCGCCATCTCTATAAACATGAAAATATCTACACTGCCATCTCCATAAAGATGGAAGTATCTACTCCGCCATGTGTATAAACACGGAAATATCTACACCAGCATCTGTGAAAACATGGAAATATCTACACCGCTATCTGTATAAACATGGAAATATCTACACTGCCATCTGCATGTCCATGGAAATATCTACACCGCCATCTGTATAAACATGGAGATATCTACACGGCCATCTGTGTATAGATGGAAATATCAACACCGCCATCTGTACAAACATGGAAATATCTACACCGCTATCTCTGTAAACATGGAAATATCTGCACTGCCATCTGTAAAAACATGGAAATAACTATACAGTCATCTGTATAAACATGGAAATATCTACAATGCCATCTGTATACACATGGAAATATCTACACAGCCATCTGTATAAACATGTAAATATTTACGCTGCTATCTCTATAAACATGGAAATATCTTCACCGCCATCTCTATAAACATGAAAATATCTACACTGCCATCTCCATAAACATGGAACTAACTACACCGCCATCTGTATAAACATGGAAACATCTACACCGCCATCATGTGAATAAGGAAATATCTACAATGCCATCTGTATAAAGATATAAATATCTGCACCGCGAGCTGCATAAACATGGAAATATCTACATCGCTATCTGTATAAACGTGGAAATACCAACACCGCTATCGGTATAAACATGGAAATATCTACAACGCCATCTATAGAAACATGGAAATATCTACACCGCTATGTCTATAAACATGGAAATATCTACACCGCTATCTCTATAAACATGGAAATATCTACACCGCTATCTGTATAAACATGGAAATATCTACACCGCTGTCTGTATAAACATGGAAATATCTATACCGCGATCTGTATAAACATGGAAATATCTACACCGCGATCTGTATAAACATGGAAATATCTACACCGCTATCTGTATAAACTTGGAAATATCTACACAGCTATCTCTATAAACATTGGAACATCTACACGGCCATCTGTATAAACATGGAAATACCTACAAAGTCATCTGTATAAACATGGAAATATCTACACAGCCATCTGTATAAACATGGATATATCTACACCGGTATCTGTATAAACATGGAAATATCTACACCAAGATCTGTATAAACATGGAAATAACTACACCGCTAATTGTATAAACAAGGAAATATCTACACCGTGATCTGTATAAACATGGAAATATTTACACCGCTATCTGTATAATCATGGAAATTTCTACACCGTTATCTGTATAAATGTGGAAATATCTACACCGCTATCTCTATAAACATGGAAATATCTACACCGCCATCTGTATAAACATGGAAATACCTATATAGACATCTGTGTAAACATGGAAATATCTACACCACCATCTGTATAAACATGGAAATATCTTCAATGCCATCTGTATACACATGGAAATACATACACGGCAATCTGTGTATAGATGGAAACATCAACACCGCCATCTGTACAAACTTGGAAATATCTACACTGCTATCTCTATAAACATGGAAATATCTACACTGCGGTCTGTAGAAACATGGAAATATCTACACCGGTATCTGTATAAACATGGAAATATCTACACCACAATCTGTATAAACATGGAAATATCTACACCACGATCTGTATAAACATGGAAATATCTGCACCGCTATCTCTATAGACATGGAAATATCTAAAAATCCATCTGTATAAACATGGAAATATCTACACAGTCATGTGTAGGAACATGGAAATATCTACACTGCCATCTGTATAAACATAGAAATATCTACGCAGCCCTCTGTATAAATATGGAGATAACTGCATAGGCATCTGTATAAACATGGAAATATCTGCACCGCTATCTAAATAAACATGGAAATACCTACACTGCTGTCTCTATAAACATGGCAATATGTGCACCGCTATGTGTATAAACATGGAAATATCTCCACTGCTGTCTGTATAAACATGGAAATATCTCCACCGATTTCTGTATAAACATAGAAATATCTACAGCGCCATCTCTATGAACATTGAAATATCTACACTGCAATCTGTAAAAACATAGATATATCTACACAGTCATCTGAATAAACACGGAAATATCTACACTACCATCTGTATAAAGATGGAAATACCTTCAATATCATCTGTATACACATGGAAATATCTACAAGACATATGTATAAATATGGAAATATCTACACCGCCATCTGTATAAACATGGAAATATCTACACTGGATCTGTAGAAAGATGGAAATACCTCCACCGCTATCTCTACAAATATGTAAATATCTACACCGCCATCTCTATAAACATGAAAATATCTACACTGCCATCTCCATAAAGATGGAAGTATCTACTCCGCCATGTGTATAAACACGGAAATATCTACACCACCATCTGTGAAAACATGGAAATATCTACACCGCTATCTGTATAAACATGGAAATATCTGCACTGCCATCTGTAAAAACATGGAAATACCTATACAGTCATCTGTATAAACATGGAAATATCTACAAAGCCATCTGTATACACATGGAAATATCTACACAGCCATCTGTATAAACATGTAAATATTTACGCTGCTATCTCTATAAACATGGAAATACCTTCACCGCCATCTCTATAAACATGAAAATATCTACACTGCCATCTCCATAAACATGGAACTAACTAATCCGCCATCTGTATAAACATGGAAACATCTACCCCGCCAACATGTGAATAAGGAAATATCTACAATGCCATCTGTATAAAGATATAAATATCTGCACCGCGAGCTGCATAAACATGGAAATATCTACATCGCTATCTGTATAAACGTGGAAATACCAACACCGCTATCGGTATAAACATGGAAATATCTACAACGCCATCTACATAAACATGGAAATATCTACACCGCTATGTCTATAAACATGGAAATACCTACACCGCTATCTCTATAAACATGGAAATATCTACACCGCTATCTGTATAAACATGGAAATATCTACACCGCTATCTGTATATACATGGAAATATCTATACCGTGATCTGTATAAATATGGAAATATCTACACCGCGATCTGTAAAACATGGAAATATCTACACCGCTACCTGTATAAACATGGAAATATCTACACAGCTATCTCTATAAACATTGAAATATCTACACGTCCATCTTTTTAAAATGGAAATACCTACAAAGTCATCTGTATAAACATGGAAATATCTACACAGCCATCTGTATAAACATGGATATATCTACACAGCCATCTGTATATACATGGAAATATCTACACCACTATCTGTATAAACATGGAAATAACTACACCACTAATTGTATAAACAAGGAAATATCTACACCGTGATCTGTATAAACATGGAAATATTTACACCGCTATCTGTATAATCATGGAAATTTCTACACCGTTATCTGTATAAATATGGAAATATCTACACCGCTATCTCTATAAACATGGAAATATCTACAGCGCCATCTGTATAAACATGGAAATATCTACAATGCCATCTGTATACACATGGAAATACCTACACGGCAATCTGTGTATAGATGGAAACATCAACACCGCCATCTGTACAAACTTGGAAATATCTACACTGCTATCTCTATAAACATGGAAATATCTACACTGCGGTCTGTATAAACATGGAAATATCTACACCGGTATCTGTATAAACATGGAAATATCTACACTACGATCTGTATAAAGATGGAAATATCTACACCACGATCTGTATAAACATGGAAATATCTGCACCGCTATCTCTATAGACATGGAAATATCTACAAAGCCATCTGTATAAACATGGAAATACCTACACAGTCATGTGTAGGAACATGGAAATATCTACACTGCCATCTGTATAAACATAGAAATATCTACACAGCCCTCTGTATAAATATGGAGATAACTGCATAGGCATCTGTACAAACATGGAAATATCTGCACCGCTATCTGTATAAACATGGAAATACCTACACTGCTGTCTCTATAAACACGGCAATATGTGCACAGCTATGTGTATAAACATGGAAATATCTCCACTTCTGTCTGTATAAACATGGAAATACCTCCACCGCTTTCTGTATAAACATAGAAATATCTACAGCGCCATCTCTATGAACATTGAAATATCTACACTGCAATCTGTAAAAACATAGAAATATCTACACAGTCATCTGAATAAACATGGAAATATCTACACCACCATCTGTATAAACATGGAAAAGCCTTCAATATCATCTGTATACACATGGAAATATCTACAAGACATATGTATAAATATGGAAATATCTACACCGCCATCTGTATAAACATGGAAATATCTACACTGCCATCTGTAGAAAGATGGAAATATCTACACCGCTATCTCTACAGATATGTAAATATCTACACCGCCGTCTCTATAAACATGAAAATATCTACACTGCCATCTCCATAAAGATGGAAGTATCTTCTCCGCCATGTGTATAAACACGGAAATATCTACACCACCATCTGTGAAAACATGGAAATATCTACACCGCTATCTGTATAAACATGGAAATATCTACACTGCCATCTGCATGTCCATGGAAATATCTACGCCGCCATCTGTATAAACATGGAAATATCTACACGGCCATCTGTGTATAGATGGAAATATCAACACCGCCATCTGTACAAACATGGAAATATCTACACCGCTATCTCTATAAACATGGAAATATCTGCACTGCCATCTGTAAAAACATGGAAATACCTATACAGTCATCTGTATAAACATGGAAATATCTACAATGCCATCTGTATACACATGGAAATATCTACACAGCCATCTGTATAAACATGTAAATATTTAAGCTGCTATCTCTATAAACATGGAAATATCTTCACCGCCATGTCTATAAACATAAAAATATCTACACTGCCATCTCCATAAACATGGAAGTAACTACTCCGCCATCTGTATGAACATGGAAACATCTACCCCGCCATCATGTGAATAAGGAAATATCTACAATACCATCTGTATAAAGATATAAATATCTGCACCGCGAGCTGCATAAATATGGAAATATCTGCATCGCTATCTGTATAAACGTGGAAATACCAACACCGCTATCGGTATAAAGATGGAAATATCTACAACGCCATCTACATAAACATGGAAATATCTACACCGCTATGTCTATAAACATGGAAATACCTACACCGCTATCTCTATAAACATGGAAATATCTACACCGCTATCTGTATAAACATGGAAATATCTACACCGCTATCTGTATAAACATGGAAATATCTATACCGCGATGTGTATAAACATGGAAATATCTAAAAGCGATCTGTATAAACATGGAAATATCTACACCGCTATCTGTATAAAGATGGAAATATCTACACAGCTATCTCTTTAAACATTGAAATATCTACACGGCCATCTGTATAAACATGGAAATACCTACAAAGTCATCTGTATAAACATGGAAATATCTACACAGCCATCTGTATAAACATGGATATATCTACACAGCCATCTGTATATACATGGAAATATCTACACCACTATCTGTACAAAAATGGAAATATCTACACCGCTAATTGTATAAACAAGGAAATATCTACACCGTGATCTGTATAAACATGGAAATATTTACACCGCTATCTGTATAATCCTGGAAATTTCTACACCGTTATCTGTATAAATATGGAAATATCTACACCGCTATCTCTATAAACACGGAAATATCTACACCGCCATCTGTATAAACATGGAAACACCTATATAGACATCTGTGTAAACATGGAAATATCTACAACACCATCTGAATAAACATGGAAATATCTACAATGCCATTTGTATACACATGGAAATACCTGCACGGCAATCTGTGTATAGATGGAAACATCAACACCGCCATCTCTACAAACTTGGAAATATCTACACTGCTATCTCTATAAACATGGAAATATCTACACCGGTATCTGTATAAACATGGAAATATCTACACCACGATCTGTATAAACATGGAAATATCTACACCACGATCTGTATAAACATGGAAATATCTACACCAGGATCTGTATAAACATGGAAATATCTGCACCGCTATCTCTATAGACATGGAAATATCTACAAAGCCATCTGTAGAAACATGGAAATACCTACACAGTCATGTGTAGGAACATGGAAATATCTACACTGCCATCTGTATAAACATAGAAATATCTACACAGCCCTCTGTATAAATATGGAGATAACTGCATAGGCATCTGTATAAACATGGAAATATCTGCACCGCTATCTGTATAAACATGGAAATACCTACACTGCTGTCTCTGTAAACATGGCAATATGTGCACCGCTATGTGTATAAACATGGAAATATCTCCACTGCTGTCTGTATAAACATGGAAATAACTCCACCGCTTTCTCTATAAACATAGAAATATCTACAGCGCCATCTCTATGAACATTGAAATATGTACACTGCAATCTGTAAAAACATAGAAATATCTACACAGTCTTCTGAATAAACATGGAAATATCTACACCACCATCTGTATAAACATGGAAATACCTTCAATATCATCTGTATACACATGGAAATATCTACAAGACATCTGTATAAATATGGAAATATCTACTCCGCTATCTGTATAAACATGGAAATATCTACACTGCCATCTGTAGAAACATGGAAATATCTACACAGCTATCTCTATAAATATGGAAATATCTACAACGCCATCTCTATAAACATGAAAATATCTACACTGCCATTTCCATAAAGATGGATGTATCTGCTCCGCCATGTGTATAAGCACGGAAATATCTACAACACCGTCTGTGAAAACATGGAAATATCTACACCGCTATCTGTATAAACATGGAAATATCTACACCGCTATCTGTATAAACATGGAAATATCTATACCGTGATCTGTATAAACATGGAAATATCTACACCGTGATCTGTATAAACATGGAAATATCTACACCGCTATCTGTATAAACATGGAAATATCTACACAGCTATCTCTATAAAGATTGAAATATCTACACGGCCCTCTGTATAAACATGGAAATACCTACAAAGTCATCTGTATAAACATGGAAATATCTACACAGCCATCTGTATAAACATGGATATATCTACACCGGTATCTGTATAAACATGGAAATATCTACACCAAGATCTGCATAAACATGGAAATAACTACACCGCTAATTGTATAAACAAGGAAATATCTACACCATGATCTGTATAAACATGGAAATATTTACACCGCTATCTGTATAATCATGGAAATTTCTACACCGTTATCTGTATAAATGTGGAAATATCTACACCGCTATCTCTATAAACATGGAAATATCTACACCGCCATCTGTATAAACATGGAAATACCTATATAGACATCTGTGTAAACATGGAAATATCTACACCACCATCTGTATAAACATGGAAATAACTTCAATGCCATCTGTATACACATGGAAATACCTACCCGGCAATCTGTGTATAGATGGAAACATCAACACCGCCATCTGTACAAACTTGGAAATATCTACACTGCTATCTCTATAAACATGGAAATATCTACACTGCGGTCTGTATAAACATGGAAATATCTACACCGGTATCTGTATAAACATGGAAATATCTACACCACAATCTGTATAAACATGGAAATATCTACACCACGATCTGTATAAACATGGAAATATCTGCACCGCTATCTCTGTAGACATGGAAATATCTAAAAATCCATCTGTATAAACATGGAAATACCTACACAGTCATGTGTAGGAACATGGAAATATCTACACTGCCATCTGTATAAACATAGAAATATATACTCAGCCCTCTGTATAAATATGGAGATAACTGCATAGGCATCTGTATAAACATGGAAATATCTGCACCGCTATGTACATAAACATGGAAATACCTACACTGCTGTCTCTATAAACATGGCAATATGTGCACCGCTATGTGTATAAACATGGAAATATCTCCACTGCTGTCTGTATAAACATGGAAATATCTCCACCGCTTTCTGTATAAACATAGAAATATCTACAGCGCCATCTCTATGAACATTGAAATATCTACACTGCAATCTGTAAAAACATAGAAATATCTACACAGTCATCTGAATAAACATGGAAATATCTACACTACCATCTGTATAAAGATGGAAATACCTTCAATATCATCTGTATACACATGGAAATATCTACAAGACATATGTATAAATATGGAAATATCTACACCGCCATCTGTATAAACATGGAAATATCTACACTGCCATCTGTAGAAAGATGGAAATACCTACACCGCTATCTCTACAAATATGTAAATATCTACTCCGCCATCTCTATAAACATGAAAATATCTACACTGCCATCTCCATAAAGATGGAAGTATCTACTCCGCCATGTGTATAAACACGGAAATATCTACACCACCATCTGTGAAAACATGGAAATATCTACACCGCTATCTGTATAAACATGGAAATATCTGCACTGCCATCTGTAAAAACATGGAAATACCTTTACAATCATATGTATAAACATGGAAATATCTACAAAGCCATCTGTATACACATGGAAATATCTACACAGCCATCTGTATAAACATGTAAATATTTACGCTGCTATCTCTATAAACATGGAAATACCTTCACCGCCATCTCTATAAACATGAAAATATCTACACTGCCATCTCCATAAACATGGAACTAACTAATCCGCCATCTGTATAAACATGGAAACATCTACCCCGCCAACATGTGAATAAGGAAATATCTACAATGCCATCTGTATAAAGATATAAATATCTGCACCGCGAGCTGCATAAACATGGAAATATCTACATCGCTATCTGTATAAACGTGGAAATACCAACACCGCTATCGGTATAAACATGGAAATATCTACAATGCCATCTACATAAACATGGAAATATCTACACCGCTATGTCTATAAACATGGAAATACCTACACCGCTATCTCTATAAACATGGAAATATCTACACCGCTATGTGTATAAACATGGAAATATCTACACCGCTATCTGTATAAACATGGAAATATCTATACCGCGATCCGTATAAACATGGAAATATCTACACCGCGATCTGTATAAACATGGAAATATCTACACCGCTACCTGTATAAACATGGAAATATCTACACAGCTATCTCTATAAACATTGAAATATCTACACGGCCATCTTTTTAAAATGGAAATACCTACAAAGTCATCTGTATAAACATGGAAATATCTACACAGCCATCTGTATAAACATGGATATATCTACACAGCCATCTGTATATACATGGAAATATCTACACCACTATCTGTATAAACATGGAAATAACTGCACCGCTAATTGTATAAACAAGGAAATATCTACACCGTGATCTGTATAAACATGGAAATATTTACACCGCTATCTGTATAATCATGGAATTTTCTACACGGTTATCTGTATAAATATGGAAATATCTACACCGCTATCTCTATAAACATGGAAATATCTACACCGCCATCTGTATAAACATGGAAATACCTATATAGACATCTGTGTAAACATGGAAATATCTACACCACCATCTGTATAAACATGGAAATATCTACAAAGCCATCTGTATACACATGGAAATAGCTACACGGCAATCTGTTTATAGATGGAAACATCAACACCGCCATCTGTACAAACTTGGAAATATCTACACTGCTATCTCTATAAACATGGAAATATCTACACTGCGGTCTGTATAAACATGGAAATATCTACACCGGTATCTGTATAAACATGGAAATATCTACACCACGATCTGTATAAACATGGAAATATCTACACCACGATGTGTATAAACATGGAAATATCTGCACGGCTATCTCTATAGACATGGAAATATCTACAAAGCTATCTGTATAAACATGGAAATACCTACACAGTCATGTGTAGGAACATGGAAATATCTACACTGCCATCTCTATAAACATAGAAATATCTACACAGCCCTCTGTATAAATATGGAGATAACTGCATAGGCATCTGTATAAACATGGAAATATCTGCACCGCTATCTGTATAAACATGGAAATACCTACACTGCTGTCTCTATAAACACGGCAATATGTGCACCGCTATGTGTATAAACATGGAAATATCTCCACTGCTGTCTGTATAAACATGGAAATAGCTCCACCGCTTTCTGTATAAACATAGAAATATCTACAGCGCCATCTCTATGAACATTGAAATATCTACACGGCAATCTGTAAAAACTTAGAAATATCTACACAGTCATCTGAATAAACTTGGAAATATCTACACCAACATCTGTATAAACATGGAAATACCTTCATTATCATCTGTATACACAAGGAAATATCTACAAGACATATGTATAAATATGGAAATATCTACACTGCCATCTGTATAAACATGGAAATATCTACATTGCCATCTGTAGAAAGATGGAAATATCTACACCGCTATCTCTACAAATATGTAAAAATCTACACCGCCATCTACATAAACATGGAAATATCTACACCGCTATGTCTATAAACATGGAAATACCTACACCGCTATCGCTATAAACATGGAAATATCTACACCGCTATCTGTATAAACATGGAAATATCTACACCGCTATCTGTATAAACATGGAAATATCTATACCGCGATGTGTATAAACATGGAAATATCAACACCGCGATCTGTATAAACATGGAAATATCTACACCGGTATCTGTATAAACATGGAAATATCTACACCAAGATCTGTATAAACATGGAAATATTTACACCGCTATCTGTATAAACATGGAAATATCTACACCGCTATCTCTATGAACATGGAAATATCTACAAAGCCATCTGTATAAACATGGAAATACCAACACAGCCATGTGTATATACATGGAAATATCTGCACCGCTATCTCTATAAACATGGAAATATCTACACCGTCATCTGTATAAACATGGAAATACCTACAAAGTCATCTGTATAAACATGGAAATATCTACACAGCCATCTGTATAAACATGGAAATATCTACACCGCCATCTGTATATACATGGAAATATCTACACCGCTATCTCTATAAACATGGAAATATCTACACCGTCATCTGTATAAACATGGAAATGTCTACACTGCCGTCTGTATAAACATGGAAATTTCTACACCACGATCTGTATAAACATGGAAATATTTACACCGCTATCTGTATAAACATGGAAATATCTACACCGCTATCTCTATGAACATGGAAATATCTACAAAGCCATCTGTATAAACATGGAAATACCAACACAGTCATGTGTAGGAACATGGAAATATCTACTCCGCTATCTGTATAAACATGGAAAGATCTACACCGCGATCTGTATAACATGGAAATATCTACACCGCTATCTGTATAAACATGGAAATATTTACACTGCTATCTGTATAAACATGGAAATATGTACACCGTTATCTGTATAAATATGGAAATACCTACACCGCTATCTCTATAAACATGGAAATAACTACACCGCCATCTGTATAAACATGGAAATATCTACACTGCGGTCTGTATAAACATGGAAATTTCTACACCACGATCTGTATAAACATGGAAATATTTACACCGCTATCTGTATAAACATGGAAATATCTACACCACTATCTCTATAAACATGGAAATATCTACAAAGCCATCTGTATAAATATGGAAATACCAACACAGTCATGTGTAGGAACATGGAAATATCTACACCGCAATCTGTATAAACATGGAAACATCTACAACGCGATCTGTATAACATGGAAATATCTACACCGCTTTCTGTATAAATATGGAAATACCTACACACCTATCTCTATAAACATGGAAATATCTACACCGCAATCTGTATAAACATGGAAATACCTACAAAGCCATCTGTTTAAACATGGAAATATCTACACAGCCATCTGTATAAACATGGAAATATCTACAGAGCCGTCTGTATATACATGGAAATATCTACACCGCTATCTGTATAAACATGGAAATAAATACACCACTATTTGTATAAACAAGGAAATATCTACACCACCATCTGTTTAAACATGGAAATATCTACAGAGACATCTGTTTATACATGGAAATATCTACTCCGCTATCTGTATAAACATGGAAATATCTACACTGCCATCTGTAAAAACATGGAAATAAATATACAGTCATCTGTATAAACATGGAAATATCTACAATGCCATCTGAATACACATAGAAATATCTACACAGCCATCTGTATAAACATGTAAATATCTACACTGCTATCTCTATAAGCATGGAAATATCTACAACGCCATCTCTATAAACATGAAAATATCTACACTGCCATCTCCATAAACATGGAACTAACTACTCCGCCATCTGCATAAACATGGAAACATCTACACCGCCATCTGTGTGAATAAGGAAATATCTACAATGCCATCTGTATAAAAATATATATATCAGCACCGCGAGCTGCATAAACATGGAAATATCTACATCGCTATCTGTATAAACGTGGAAATACCAACACTGCTATCATTACAAACATGGAAATATCTACAACGCCATCTATATAAACATGGAAATATCTACACCGCTATGTCTTTAAACATGGAAATACCTACACCGCTATCTCTATAAACTTGGAAATATCTACACAGCTATCTGTATAAACAAGGAAATATCCACACCGCTATCTGTATAAACACGGAAATATCTACACCGCGATCTGTATAAACATGGAAATATCTACACCGCGATCTGTATAAACATGGAAATATCTTCACCACGATCTGTATAAACATGGAAATATCTACACCGCTATCTGTATAAACATGGTAATATCTACACCGCCATCTATATAAACATGGAAATATCTACACCGCCATCTGTATAAACATGGAAATATCTACAATGCCTTCTGTAGAAAGATGGAAATATCTACACCGCAATCTGTGTAAACATGGAAATATCTATTCCGATATCTGAAAAAAGATCAAATATCTACACCGCTATCAGTATAAACGTGGAAATACCAACACCGCTATCGGTATAAACATGGAAATATCTACATCGCTATCTGCATAAACGTGGAAATACCAACACTGCTATCATTATAAACATGGAAATAACTACAACGCCATCTATATAAACATGGAAATATCTACACCGCTATGTCTATAAACATGGAAATACCTACACTGCTATCTCTATAAACATGGAAATATCCACACCGCCATCTGCATATCCATGGAAATATCTTCAACGCCATCTGTATAAAGATGGAAGTATCTTCACGACAATCTGTGTACAGATGGAAATATCAACACCGCCATCTGTACAAACATGGAAATATCTACACCGCTATCTGTATAAACATAGAAATACCGACACTGCAGTCTGTGTAAACATGGAAATATCTACACCGCTATGTCTTTAAACATGGAAATACCTACACCGCTATCTCTATAAACATGGAAATATCCACACCGCCATCTGCATATCCATGGAAATATCTACAACGCCATCTGTATAAAGATGGAAATATCTACACGGAAATCTGTGTACAGATGGAAATATCAACACCGCCATCTGTACATACATGGAAATGTCTACACTGCTATCTGTATAAACATAGAAATACCTACACTTCAGTCTGTATAAACATGGAAATATCTACTCCGTTATCTGTATATACATGGAAATATCTACCGCACGATTTGTATAAACATGGAAATATATACACCGCTATCTGTATAAACATGGAAATATCTGCACCGCTATCTCTATAAACATGGAAATTACTACACCGCCATCTGTATAAACATGCAAATTCCTACAAAGTCATCTGTATAAACATGGAAATATCTACACAGCCATCTGTATAAACATGGAAATATCTACACCGCCATCTGTATATACATGGAAATATCTACACCGCTATCTCTATAAACATGGAAATATTTACACCGCGATCTGTATAACATGGAAATATCTACACCGCTATCTGTGTAAACATGGAAATATTTACACTGCTATCTATATAAACATGGAAATATGTACACCGTTAATGTATAAATATGGAAATACCTACAACGCTATCTCTATAAACATGGAAATATCTACACCGCCATCTGTATAAACATGGAAATATCTACAATGCGGTCTGTATAAACATGGAAATTTCTACACCACAATCTGTATAAACATGGAAATATTTACACCGCTATCTGTATAAACATGGAAATATCTACACCGCTATCTCTATAAACATGGAAATATCTACAAAGCCATCTGTATAAACATGGAAATACCAACACGGTCATGTGTAGGAACATGGAAATATCTACACCGCAATCTGTATAAACATGGAAATATCTACACCGCGATCTGTATAACATGGAAATATCCACAGAGCCGTCTGTATATACATGGAAATATCTACACCGTTATCTGTATAAACATGGAAATAAATACACCACTATTTGTATAAACAAGGAAATATCTACACCACCATTTGTTTAAACATGGAAATATCTACAGAGACATCTGTTTATACATGGAAATATCTACACCGCTATCTGTATAAACATGGAAATATCTACACTGCCATCTGTAAAAACATGGAAATACCTATACAGTCATCTGTATAAACATGGAAATATCTACAATGCCATCTGTATACACATGGAAATATCTACACAGCCATCTGTATAAACATGTAAATATCTACACTGCTATCTCTATAAGAATGGAAATATCTACAACGCCATCTCTATAAACATGAAAATACCTACACTGCCATCTCCATAAACATGGAACTAACTACTCCGCCATCTGCATAAACATGGAAACATCTACACCGCCATCTGTGTGAATAACGAAATATCTACAATGCCATCTGTATAAAAATATATATATCTGCACCGCGAGCTGTATAAACATGGAAATATCTACATCGCTATCTGTATAAACGTGGAAATAGCAACACTGCTATCATTATAAACATGGAAATATCTACAACGCCATCTATATAAACATGGAAATATCTACACCGCTATGTCTATAAACATGGAAATACCTACACCGCTATCTCTATAAACATGGAAATATCCACACCGCCATCTGCATATCCATGGAAATATCTACAACGCCATCTGTATAAAGATGGAAATATCGTCACGGCAATCTGTGTACAGATGGAAATATCAACACCGCCATCTGTACAAACATGGAAATATCTACACCGCTATCTGTATAAACATAGAAATACCGACACTGCAGTCTGTATAAACATGGAAATATCTACACCGCTATGTCTTTAAACATGGAAATACCTAAACGGCTATCTCTATTAACATGGAAATATCCACACCGCCATCTGCATATCCATGGAAATATCTACAATGCCATCTGTATAAAGATGGAAATATCTACACGGAAATCTGTGTACAGATGGAAATATCAACACCGCCATCTGTACATACATGGAAATATCTACACTGCTATCTGTATAAACGTAGAAATACCTACACTTCAGTCTGTATAAACATGGAAATATCTACTCCGGTATCTGTATATACATGGAAATATCTACCCCACGATCTCTATAAACATGGAAATATATACACCGCTATCTGTATAAACATGGAAATATCTCCACCGCTATCTCTATAAACATGGAAATTTCTACACCGCCATCTGTATAAACATGGAAATACCTACAAAGTCATCTGTATAAACATGGAAATATCTACACAGCCATCTGTATAAACATGGAAATATCTACACCGCCATCTGTATATACATGGAAATATCTACACCGCTATCTCTATAAACATGGAAATATCTACACCGCCATCTGTATAAACATGGAAATGTCTACACTGCGGTCTGTATAAACATGGAAATTTCTACACCACGATCTGTATAAACATGGAAATATTTACACCGCTATCTGTATAAACCTGGAAATATCTACACCGCTATCTCTATAAACATGGAAATATCTACAAAGCCATCTGTATAAACATGGAAATACCAACACAGTCATGTGTAGGAACATGGAAATATCTACTCCGCTATCTGTATAAACATGGAAAGATCTACACCGCGATCTGTATAACATGGAAATATCTACACCGCTATCTGTATAAACATGGAAATATTTACACTGCTATCTGTATAAACATGGAAACATGTACACCGTTATCTGTATAAATATGGAAATACCTACACCGCTATCTCTATAAACATGGAAATAACTACACCGCCATCTGTATAAACATGGAAATATCTACACTGCGGTCTGTATAAACATGGAAATTTCTACACCACGATCTGTATAAACATGGAAATATTTACACCGCTATCTGTATAAACATGGAAATATCTACACCGCTATCTCTATAAACATGGAAATATCTACAAAACCATCTGTATAAATATGGAAATACCAACACAGTCATGTGTAGGAACATGGAAATATCTACACCGCAATCTGTATAAACATGGAAATATCTACAAAGTCATCTGTTTAAACATGGAAATATCTACACAGCCATCTGTATAAACATGGAAATATCTACAGAGCCGTCTGTATATACATGGAAATATCTACACCGCTATCTGTATATACATGGAAATAAATACACCACTATTTGTATAAACAAGGAAATATCTACACCACCATCTGTTTAAACATGGAAATATCTACAGAGACATCTGTTTATACATGGAAATATCTACACCGCTATCTGTATAAACATGGAAATATCTACACTGCCATCTGTAAAAACATGGAAATACCTATACAGTCATCTGTATAAACATGGAAATATCTACAATGCCATCTGAATACACATAGAAATATCTACACAGCCATCTGTATAAACATGTAAATATCTACACTGCTATCTCTATAAGCATGGAAATATCTACAACGCCATCTCTATAAACATGAAAATATCTACACTGCCATCTCCATAAACATGGAACTAACTACTCCGCCATCTGCATAAACATGGAAACATCTACACCGCCATCTGTGTGAATAAGGAAATATCTACAATGCCATCTGTATAAAAATATATATATCAGCACCGCGAGCTGTATAAACATGGAAATATCTACATCGCTATCTGTATAAACGTGGAAATACCAACACTGCTATCATTATAAACATGGAAATATCTACAACGCCATCTATATAAACATGGAAATATCTACACCGCTATGTCTATAAACATGGAAATACCTACACCGCTATCTCTATAAACTTGGAAATATCTACACAGCTATCTGTATAAACAAGGAAATATCCACACCGCTATCTGTATAAACACGGAAATACCTACACCGCGACCTGTATAAACATGGAAATATCTACACCGCGATCTGTATAAACATGGAAATATCTTCACCACGATCTGTATAAACATGGAAATATCTACACCGCTATCTGTATAAACATGGTAATATCTACACCACCATCTATATAAACATGGAAATATCTACACCGCCATCTGTATAAACATGGAAATATCTACAATGCCATCTGTAGAAAGATGGAAATATCTACACCGCAATCTGTGTAAACATGGAAATATCTATTCCGATATCTGAAAAAAGATCAAATATCTACACCGCTATCAGTATAAACGTGGAAATACCAACACCGCTATCGGTATAAACATGGAAATATCTACATCGCTATCTGCATAAACGTGGAAATACCAACACTGCTATCATTATAAACATGGAAATATCTACAACGCCATCTATATAAACATGGAAATATCTACACCGTTATGTCTATAAACATGGAAATACCTACACTGCTATCTCTATAAACATGGAAATATCCACACCGCCATCTGCATATCCATGGAAATATCTTCAACACCATCTGTATAAAGATGGAAATATCTTCACGATAATCTGTGTACAGATGGAAATATCAACACCGCCATCTGTACAAACATGGAAATATCTACACCGCTATCTGTATAAACATAGAAATACCGACACTGCAGTCTGTGTAAACATGGAAATATCTACACCGCTATGTCTTTAAACATGGAAATACCTACACCGCTATCTCTATAAACATGGAAATATCCACACCGCCATCTGCATATCCATGGAAATATCTACAACGCCATCTGTATTAAGATGGAAATATCTACACGGAAATCTGTGTACAGATGGAAATATCAACACCGCCATCTGTACATACATGGAAATGTCTACACTGCTATCTGTATAAACATAGAAATACCTACACTTCAGTCTGTATAAACATGGAAATATCTACTCCGGTATCTGTATATACATGGAAATATCTACCCCACGATTTGTATAAACATGGAAATATATATACCGCTATCTGTATAAACATGGAAATATCTGCACCGCTATCTCTATAAACATGGAAATTACTACACCGCCATCTGTATAAACATGCAAATTCCTACAAAGTCATCTGTATAAACATGGAAATATCTACACAGCCATCTGTATAAACATGGAAATATCTACACCGCCATCTGTATATACATGGAAATATCTACACCGCTATCTCTATAAACATGGAAATATCTACACCGCGATCTGTATAACATGGAAATATCTACACCGCTATCTGTAGAAACATGGAAATATTTACACTGCTATCTATATAAACATGGACATATGTACACTGTTAATGTATAAATATGGAAATACCTACACCGCTATCTCTATAAACATGGAAATATCTACACCGCCATCTGTATAAACATGGAAATATCTACACTGCGGTCTGTATAAACATGGAAATTTCTACACCACGATCTGTATAAACATGGAAATATTTACACCGCTATCTATATAAACATGGAAATATCTACACCGCTATATCTATAAACATGGAAATATCTACAAAGCCATCTGTATAAACATGGAAATACCAACACGGTCATGTGTAGGAACATGGAAATATCTACACCGCAATCTGTATAAACATGGAAATATCTACACCGCGATCTGTATAACATGGAAATATCTACACCGCTTTCTGTATAAATATGGAAATACATACACACCTATCTCTATAAACATGGAAATATCTACACCGCAATCTGTATAAACATGGAAATATCCACAGAGCCGTCTGTATATACATGGAAATATCTACACCGTTATCTGTATAAACATGGAAATAAATACACCACTATTTGTATACACAAGGAAATATCTACACCACCATTTGTTTAAACATGGAAATATCTACAGAGACATCTGTTTATACATGGAAATATCTACACCGCTATCTGTATAAACATGGAAATATCTACACTGCCATCTGTAAAAACATGGAAATACCTATACAGTCATCTGTATAAACATGGAAATATCTACAATGCCATCTGTATACACATGGAAATATCTACACAGCCATCTGTATAAACATGTAAATATCTACACTGCTATCTCTATAAGCATGGAAATATCTACAACGCCATCTCTATAAACATGAAAATACCTACACTGCCATCTCCATAAACATGGAACTAACTACTCCGCCATCTGCATAAACATGGAAACATCTACACCGCCATCTGTGTGAATAACGAAATATCTACAATGCCATCTGTATAAAAATATATATATCTGCACCGCGAGCTGTATAAACATGGAAATATCTACATCGCTATCTGTATAAACGTAGAAATAGCAACACTGCTATCATTATAAACATGGAAATATCTACAACGCCATCTATATAAACATGGAAATATCTACACCGCTATGTCTATAAACATGGAAATACCTACTCCGCTATCTCTATAAACATGGAAATATCCACACCGCCATCTGCATATCCATGGAAATATCTACAACGCCATCTGTATAAAGATGGAAATATCTTCACGGCAATCTGTGTACAGATGGAAATATCAACACCGCCATCTGTACAAACATGGAAATATCTACACCGCTATCTGTATAAACATAGAAATACCGACACTGCAGTCTGTATAAACATGGAAATATCTACACCGCTATGTCTTTAAACATGGAAATACCTACACCGCTATCTCTATTAACATGGAAATATCCACACCGCCATCTGCATATCCATGGAAATATCTACAATGCCATCTGTATAAAGATGGAAATATCTACACGGAAATCTGTGTACAGATGGAAATATCAACACCGCCATCTGTACATACATGGAAATATCTACACTGCTATCTGTATAAACGTAGAAATACCTACACTTCAGTCTGTATAAACATGGAAATATCTACTCCGGTATCTGTATATACATGGAAATATCTACCCCACGATCTCTATAAACATGGAAATATATACACCGCTATCTGTATAAACATGGAAATATCTGCACCGCTATCTCTATAAACATGGAAATTTCTACACCGCCATCTGTATAAACATGGAAATACCTACAAAGTCATCTGTATAAACATGGAAATATCTACACAGCCATCTGTATAAACATGGAAATATCTACACCGCCATCTGTATATACATGGAAATATCTACACCGCTATCTCTATAAACATGGAAATATCTACACCGCCATCTGTATAAACATGGAAATGTCTACACTGCGGTCTGTATAAACATGGAAATTTCTACACCACGATCTGTATAAACATGGAAATATTTACACCGCTATCTGTATAAACATGGAAATATCTACACCGCTATCTCTATAAACATGGAAATATCTACAAAGCCATCTGTATAAACATGGAAATACCAACACAGTCATGTGTAGGAACATGGAAATATCTACTCCGCTATCTGTATAAACATGGAAAGATCTACACCGCGATCTGTATAACATGGAAATATCTACACCGCTATCTGTATAAACATGGAAATATTTACACTGCTATCTGTATAAACATGGAAATATGTACACCGTTATCTGTATAAATATGGAAATACCTACACCGCTATCTCTATAAACATGGAAATAACTACACCGCCATCTGTATAAACATGGAAATATCTACACTGCGGTCTGTATAAACATGGAAATTTCTACACCACGATCTGTATAAACATGGAAATATTTACACCGCTATCTGTATAAACATGGAAATATCTACACCGCTATCTCTATAAACATGGAAATATCTACAAAGCCATCTGTATAAATATGGAAATACCAACACAGTCATGTGTAGGAACATGGAAATATCTACACCGCAATCTGTATAAACATGGAAATATCTACAACGCGATCTGTATAACATGGAAATATCTACACCGCTTTCTGTATAAATATGGAAATACCTACACACCTATCTCTATAAACATGGAAATATCTACACCGCAATCTGTACAAACATGGAAATACCTACAAAGTCATCTGTTTAAACATGGAAATATCTACACAGCCATCTGTATAAACATGGAAATATCTACAGAGCCGTCTGTATATACATGGAAATATCTACACCGCTATCTGTATAAACATGGAAATAAATACACCACTATTTGTATAAACAAGGAAATATCTACACCACCATCTGTTTAAACATGGAAATATCTACAGAGACATCTGTTTATACATGGAAATATCTACACCGCAATCTGTATAAACATGGAAATATCTACACTGCCATCTGTAAAAACATGGAAATACCTATACTGTCATCTGTATAAACATGGAAATATCTACAATGCCATCTGAATACACATAGAAATATCTACACAGCCATCTGTATAAACATGTAAATATCTACACTGCTATCTCTATAAGCATGGAAATATCTACAACGCCATCTCTATAAACATGAAAATATCTACACTGCCATCTCCATAAACATGGAACTAACTAATCCGCCATTTGCATAAACATGGAAACATCTACACCGCCATCTGTGTGAATAAGGAAATATCTACAATGCCATCTGTATAAAAATATATATATCAGCACCGCGAGCTGTATAAACATGGAAATATCTACATCGCTATCTGTATAAACCTGGAAATAGCAACACTGCTATCATTATAAACATGGAAATATCTACAACGCCATCTATATAAACATGGAAATATCTACACCGCTATGTCTATAAACATGGAAATACCTACACCGCTATCTCTATAAACATGGAAATATCCACACCGCCATCTGCATATCCATGGAAATATCTACAACGCCATCTGTATAAAGATGGAAATATCTTCACGGCAATCTGTGTACAGATGGAAATATCAACACCGCCATCTGTACAAACATGGAAATATCTACACCGCTATCTGTATAAACATAGAAATACCGACACTGCAGTCTGTATAAACATGGAAATATCTACTCCGGTATCTGTATATACATGGAAATATCTACCCCACGATCTGTATAAACATGGAAATATATACACCGCTATCTGTATAAACATGGAAATATCTGCACCGCTATCTCTATAAACATGGAAATTTCTACACCGCCATCTGTATAAACATGGAAATACCTACAAAGTCATCTGTATAAACTTGGAAATATCTACACAGCCATCTGTATAAACATGGAAATATCTACACAGCCATCTGTATATACATGGAAATATCTACATCGCTCTCTGTATAAACCTGGGAATAACTACACCGCTATTTGTATAAACAAGCAAATATCTACACCGTGATCTGAATAAACATGGAAATATCTACACCACCATCTCTATAAACATGGAAATATCTACAGCCCTATCTGTATAAACATGGAAATATCCACACCGCTATCTCTATAAACATGGAAAAATCAACACCGCTATCTCTATGAACATGGAAATATCTACACCACCATCTCTATAAACATGGAAATATCTACACCACGATCAGTATAAACATGGAAATATCAACACCGTGATCTGTACAAACATGGAAATACCTTCACCACGATCTGTATAAACATGGAAATATGTAGACCGCTATCTGTATAAACATGGTAATACCTAAACCACCATCTATATAAACATGGAAATATCTACACCGCCATCTGTATAAACATGGAAATATCTACAATGCCATCTGTAGAAAGATGGAAATATCTACACCGCTATCTGTGTAAACATGGAAATAGCTACACCGATATCTGTAAAAACATGGAAATATCTCCACCGCTATCTGCATAAACATGGAAATATCTACACCGCGATCTGTATAAACATGGAAATATCTACACCGCGATCTGTATAAACATGGAAATATCTACACCGCTATCTCTATAAACATGGAAATATCTACACCGCCATGTGTATAAACATGGAAATACCTACAAAGTCATCTGTATAAACATGGAAATATTTACACAGCCATCTGTATAAAAATGGAAATATCTACACAGCTATCTCTATAAACATGGAAATATCTACACCGCCATCTATATATCCATGGAAATATCTGCACCGCCGTCTGTATAAACATGGAAATATCTACACGTTCATCTGTGTATAGATGGAAATATCAACACCGCCATCTGTACAAACATGGAAATATCTGCACCGCTATCTGTATAAACATGGAAATATCTACACCACAGTCTGTATAAACATGGAAATATCTACACCCCTATCTGTATAAACATGGAAATATCTACACAGCTATCTCTATAAACATGGAAATATCTACAAAGACATCTGTATAAACATGGAAATATCTACACCACCATCTGTATAAACATGGAAATATGTACAATGCCATCTGTATACACATGGAAGTATCTACACAGCCATCTGAATAAACATGTAAATTTCTACACTGCTATCTCTATAAACATGGAAGTATCTACACCGCCATCTTTATAAACATGAAAATATCTACACTGCCATCTCCATAAACATGGAACTAACAACTCCGCCGTCTGTATAAACATGGAAACATCTACACCGCCATCTGTGTGAATTAGGAAATATCTACAATGCCATCTCTATAAAGATATAAATATCTGCACCGCGAGCTGCATAAACATGGAAATATCTACATCGCTATCTGTATAAACGTCGAAATACCAACACCACGATCGGTATAAACATGGAAATAGCTACAACGCCATCTTTATAAACATGGAAATATCTACAACGCTATGTCTATAAACATGGAAATACCTACACCGCTATCTGTATAAACATGGAAATATCTACACCGCGATCTGTATAAACATGGAAATATTTACACCGCTATCTGTATAAACATGGAAATATCTACACAGCTATCTCTATAAACATGGAAATATCTACACAGCTATCTCTATAAACATGGAAATATCTACACAGCTATCTCTATAAACATGGAAATATCTACACTGCCATCTGTATAAACATGGAAATACCTACAAAGTCATCTGTATAAACATGGAAATTTCTACACAGCCATCTGTATAAACATGGAAATATCTACACAGCTATCTGTATATACATGGAAATATCTACACCGCTATCTGTATAAACATGGAAATAACTACACCGCTATTTGTATAAACAAGGAAATATCTACACCGTGATCTGTATAAACATGTAAATATCTACACCGCTATCTGTATAAACAAGGAAATATCTACACCGCTATCTGTATAAACATGGAAATAACTACACCGCTAATTATATAAACAAGGAAATATCTTCACCGCCATCTGTTTAAACATGGAAATATATACACAGACATCTGTTTATACATGGAAATATCTACACCGCTATCTGTATAAACATGCTAATAACTACACCGCTCTCTGCATAAATGTGGAAATATTTGCACTGCTATCCCTATAAACATAGTAATATCAACACCGCGATTTGTATAAACATGGAAATATCTACACCGTGATCTGTATAAACATGGAAATATCTACACCGCGATCTGTATAAACATGGAAATATCTACACCGTGATCTGTATAAACATGGAAATATCTACACCGCTATCTGCATAAACATGGAAATATCTACACCGTGATCTGTATAAACATGGAAATATCTACACCGCCATCTCCTTAAACATGGAAATATCTACACAAATATCTGTATAAACATGGAAATACCCACACCCCTATCTCTATAAACATGGAAAAATCAACACCGCTATCTTTATGAACATGGAAATATCTACACCGCCATCTCTATAAACATGAAAATATCTACACCGCGATCCGTATAAACGTGGAAATATCTACACCGCTATCTCTATAAACATGGAAATATCTCCACTGCTATCTCTATAAACATCAAAATATCAACACCGCCATCTGTATAAACATGGAAATACTTACAAAGTTATCGGTATAAACATGGAAATATCAACACCGCCATCTGTATAAACATGGAAATACCTACACAGCCATGTGTATATTCATGGAAATAACTACACCGCTATCTATATAAACATGGAAATAACTACAACGCTATCTGTATAAACATGGAAATATCTACACCGCCATCTACATATCCATGGAAATTTCTGCGCCGCAGTCTGCATAAACATGGAAATAACTACATGGTCATCTGTGTATAGATGGAAATATCAACACCGCCTTCTGTACAAACATGGAAATATCTACACCGCTATCTGTGTAAACATGGAAATATCTACACCGCGGCCTGTATAAACATGGAAATATCTAAACCGCTATCTGTATAAACATGGAAATATCTACACCGCTAACTCTATAAACATGGAAATATCTACACCGTGATCTGTATAAACATGGAAATATTTACACTGCTATCTGTATAAACATGGAAATATGTACACCGTTATCTGTTTAAATATGAAAATACCTACACCGCTATCTGTATAAACATGGAAATATCTACACCGCCATCTGTATAAACATGGAAATGTCTACACTGCGGTCTGTGTAAACATGGAAATTTCTACACCACGATTTGTATATACATGGAAATATTTACACCGCTATCTGTATAAACATGGAAATATCTACACCGCTATCTCTATAAACATGGAAATATCTACAAAGCCATCTGTATAAACATGGAAATACCAACACAGTCATGTGTAGGAACATGGAAATATCTACACCGCTATCTGTATAAACATGGAAATATCTACACCGCGATCTGTATAACATGGAAATATCTACACCGCTATCTGTATAAACATGGAAATATTTACTCTGCTATCTGTATAAACATGGAAATATGTACACCGTTATCTGTATAAATATGGAAATACCTACACCGCTATCTCTATAAACATGGAAATATCTACACCGCCATCTGTATAAACATGGAAATATCTACACTGCGGTCTGTATAAACATGGAAATTTCTACACCACGATCTGTATAAACATTGAAATATTTTCACCGCTATCTGTATAAACATGGAAATATCTACACGGCTATCTCTATAAACATGGAAATATCTACAAAGCCATCTGTATAAACATGGAAATACCAACACAGTCATGTGTAGGAACATGGAAATATCTACACCGCAATATGTATAAACATGGAAATATCTACACCGCGATCTGTATAACATGGAAATATCTACACCGCTTTCTGTATAAACATGGAAATACCTACACACCTATCTCTATAAACATGGAAATATGTACACCACAATCTGTATAAACATGGAAATACCTACAAAGTCATCTGTTTAAACATGGAAATATCTACACAGCCATCTGTATAAATATGGATATAACTACACCGCCATCTGTATAAACATGGAAATATCTACACTGCGGTCTGTATAAACATGGAAATTTCTACACCACGATCTGTATAAACATGGAAATATTTTCACCGCTATTTGTATAAACATGGAAATATCTACACGGATATCTCTATAAACATGGAAATATCTACAAAGCCATCTGTATAAACATGGAAATACCAACACAGTCATGTGTAGGAACATGGAAATATCTACACCGCAATCTGCATAAACATGGAAATATCTACACCGCGATCTGTATAACATGGAAATATCTACACCGCTTTCTGTATAAACATGGAAATACCTACACACCTATCTCTAAAAACATGGAAATATGTACACCACAATCTGTATAAACATGGAAATACCTACAAAGTCATCTGTTTAAACATGGAAATATCTACACAGCCATCTGTATAAATATGGAAATATCTACAGAGCCATCTGTATATACATGGAAATATCTACACCGCTATCTGTATAAACATGGAAATAAATACACCACTATTTGTATAAAAAAGGAAATATCTACATCACCATCTGTTTAAACATGGAAATATCTACAGAGACATCTGTTTATACATGGAATTATCTACACCGCTATCTGTATAAACATGCAAATATCTTCACTGCCATCTGTAAAAACATGGAAATACCAATACAGTCATCTGTATAAACATGGAAATATCTACAATGCCATCTGTATACACACGGAAATATCTACACAGCCATCTGTATAAACATGTAAATATCTACACTGCTATCTCTATAAGCATGGAAATATCTACAACGCCATCTCTATAAACATGAAAATATCTACACTGCCATCTCCATAAACATGGAACTAACTACTCCGCCATCTGCATAAACATGGAAACATCTACATCGCCATCTGTGTGAATAAGGAAATATGTACAATGCCATCTGTATAAAAATATATATATCCGCACCGCGAGCTGTATAAACATGGAAATATCTACATCGCTATCTGCATAAACGTGGAAATACCAACACTGCTATCATTATAAACATGGAAATATCTACAACGCCATCTATATAAACATGGAAATATCTACACCGCTATGTCTATAAACATGGAAATACCTACACCGCTATCTCTATAAACATGGAAATATCCACACCGCCCTCTGCATATCCATGGAAATATCTACAACGTCATCTATATAAAGATGGAAATATCTTCACGGCAATCTGCGTACAGATGGAAATCTCAACACCGCCATCTGTACAAACATGGAAATATCTACACCGCTATCTGTATAAACATAGAAATACCGACACTGCAGTCTATATAAACATGGAAATATCAACACCGCTATGTCTTTGAACATGGAAATACCTACACCGCTATCTCTATAAACATGGAAATATCCACACCGCCATCTGCATATCCATGGAAATATCTACAATGCCATCTGTATAAAGATGGAAATATCTACACGGAAATCTGTGTACAGAGGGAAATATCAACACCGCCATCTGTACATACATGGAAATATCTACACTGCTATCTGTATAAACATAGAAATACCTACACTTCAGTCTGTATAAACATGGAAATATCTACTCCGGTATCTGTATATACATGGAAATATCTACCCCACGATCTCTATAAACATGGAAATATATACACCGCTATCTGTATAAACATGGAACTATCTGCACCGCTATCTCTATAAACATGGAAATTTCTACACTGCCATCTGTATAAACATGGAAATACCTACAAAGTCATCTGTATAAACATGGAAATATCTACACAGCCATCTGTATAAACATGGAAATATCTTCACCGCCATCTGTATATACATGGAAATATCTACACCGCTATCTCTATAAACGTGGAAATATCTACACTGCCATCTGTATAAACATGGAAATGTCTACACTGCGGTCTGTATAAACATGGAAATTTCTACACCACGATCTGTATAAACATGGAAAGATTTACACCGCTATCTGTATAAACATGGAAATATCTACACCGCTATCTCTATAAACATGGAAATATCTACAAAGCCATCTGTATAAACATGGAAATACCAACACAGTCATGTGTAGGAACATGGAAATATCTACACCGCTATCTGTATAAACATGGAAATATCTACACCGCGATCTGTATAACATGGAAATGTCTACACCGCTATCTGTATAAACATGGAAATATTTACACTGCTATCTGTATAAACATGGAAATATGTACACCGTTATCTGTATAAATATGGAAATACCTACACCGCTATCTCTATAAACATGGAAATATCTACACCGCCATCTGTATAAACATGGAAATATCTACACTGCGGTCTGTATAAACATGGAAATTTCTACACCACGATCTGTATAAACATGGAAAGATTTACACCGCTATCTGTATAAACATGGAAATATCTACACCGCTATCTCTATAAACATGGAAATATCTACAAAGCCATCTGTATAAACATGGAAATACCAACACAGTCATGTGTAGGAACATGGAAATATCTACACCGCAATCTGTATAAACATGGAAATATCTACACCGCTATCTGTATAAACATAGAAATACCGACACTGCAGTCTATATAAACATGGAAATATCAACTCCGCTATGTCTTTGAACATGGAAATACCTACACCGCTATCTCTATAAACATGGAAATATCCACACCGCCATCTGCATATCCATGGAAATATCTACAATGCCATCTGTATAAAGATGGAAATATCTACACGGAAATCTGTGTACAGATGGAAATATCAACACCGACATCTGTACATACATGGAAATATCTACACTGCTATCTGTATAAACATAGAAATACCTACACTTCAGTCTGTATAAACATGGAAATATCTACTCCGGTATCTGTATATACTTGGAAATATCTACCCCACGATCTGTATAAACATGGAAATATATACACCGCTATCTGTATAAACATGGAACTATCTGCACCGCTATCTCTATAAACATGGAAATTTCTACACCGCCATCTGTATAAACATGGAAATACCTACAAAGTCATCTGTATAAACATGGAAATATCTACACAGCCATCTGTATAAACATGGAAATATCTACACCGCCATCTGTATATACATGGAAATATCTACACCGCTATCTCTATAAACGTGGAAATATCTACACTGCCATCTGTATAAACATGGAAATGTCTACACTGCGGTCTGTATAAACATGGAAATTTCTACACCACGATCTGTATAAACATGGAAAGATTTACACCGCTATCTGTATAAACATGGAAATATCTACACCGCTATCTCTATAAACATGGAAATATCTACAAAGCCATCTGTATAAACATGGATATACCAACACAGTCATGTGTAGGAACATGGAAATATCTACACCGCTATCTGTATAAACATGGAAATATCTACACCGCGATCTGTATAACATGGAAATATCTACACCGCTATCTGTATAAACATGGAAATATTTACACTGCTATCTGTATAAACATGGAAATATGTACACCGTTATCTGTATAAATATGGAAATACCTACACCGCTATCTCTATAAACATGGAGATATCTACACCGCCATCTGTATAAACATGGAAATATCTACACTGCGGTCTGTATAAACATGGAAATTTCTACACCACGATCTGTATAAACATGGAAAGATTTACACCGCTATCTGTATAAACATGGAAATATCTACACCGCTATCTCTATAAACATGGAAATATCAACAAAGCCATCTGTATAAACATGGAAATACCAACACAGTCATGTGTAGGAACATGGAAATATCTACACCGCAATCTGTATAAACATGGAAATATCTACACCACGATCTGCATAACATGGAAATATCTACACCGCTTTCTATATAAATATGGAAATACCTACACACCTATCTCTATAAACATGGAAATATCTACACAGCCATCTGTATAAACATGGAAATATCTACAGAGCCGTCTGTATATACATGGAAATATCTACACCGCTATCTGTATAAACATGGAAATAAATACACCACTATTTGTATAAACAAGGAAATATCTACACCACCATCTGTTTAAACATGGAAATATCTACAGAGACATCTGTTTATACATGGAAATATCTACACCGCTTTCTGTATAAACATGGAAATATCTTCACTGCCATCTGTAAAAACATGGAAATACCTACACAGTCATCTGTATAAACATGGAAATATCTACAATGCCATCTGTATACACATGGAAATATCTACACAGCCATCTGTATAAACATGTAAATAACTACACTGCTATCTCTATAAACATGGAAATATCTACAACGTCATCTCTATAAACATGAAAATACCTACACTGCCATCTCCATAAACATGGAACTAACTACTCCGCCATCTGCATAAACATGGAAACATCTACACCGCCATCTGTGTGAATAAGGAAATATCTACAATGCCATCTGTATAAAAATATATATATCGGCACCGCGAGCTGTATAAACATGGAAATATCTACATCGCTATCTGTATAAACGTGGAAATAGCAACACTGCTATCATTATAAACATGGAAATATATACAACGCCATCTATATAAACATGGAAATATCTACACCGCTATGTCTATAAACATGGAAATACCTACACCGCTATCTCTATAAACATGGAAATATCCACACCGCCATCTGCATATCCATGGAAATATCTACAACGCCATCTGTATAAAGATGGAAATATCTTCACGGCAATCTGTGTACAGATGGAAATATCAACACCGCCATCTGTACAAACATGGAAATATCTACACCGCTATCTGTATAAACATAGAAATACCGACACTGCAGTCTGTATAAACATGGAAATATCTACACCGCTATGTCTTTAAACATGGAAATACCTACACCGCTATCTCTATAAACATGGAAATATCCACACCGCCATCTGCATATCCATGGAAATATCTACAACGCCATCTGTATAAAGATGGAAATATCTACACGGAAATCTGTGTACAGATGGAAATATCAACACCGCCATCTGTACATACATGGAAATGTCTACACTGCTATCTGTATAAACATAGAAATACCTACACTTCAGTCTGTATAAACATGGAAATATCTACTCCGGTATCTGTATATACATGGAAATATCTACCCCACGATCTGAATAAACATGGAAATATATACACCGCTATCTGTATAAACATGGAAATATCTGCACCGCTATCTCTATAAACATGGAAATTTCTACACCGCCATCTGAATAAACATGGAAATACCTACAAAGTCATCTGTATAAACATGGAAATATCTACACAGCCATCTGTATAAACATGGAAATATCTACACCGCCATCTGTATATACATGGAAATATCTACACCGCTATCCCTATAAACATGGAAATATCTACACGGCCATCTGTATAAACATGGAGATGTCTACACTGCGGTCTGTATAAACATGGAAATTTCTACACCACGATCTGCATAAACATGGAAAGATTTACACCGCTATCTGTATAAACATGGAAATATCTACACCGCTATCTCTATAAACATGGAAATATCCACACCGCCATCTGCATATCCATGGAAATATCTACAACGCCATCTGTATAAAGATGGAAATATCTTCACGGCAATCTGTGTACAGATGGAAATATCAACACCGCCATCTGTACAAACATGGAAATATTTACACCGCTATCTGTATAAACATAGAAATACCGACACTGCAGTCTGTATAAACATGGAAATATCTACTCCGGTATCTGTATATACATGGAAATATCTACCCAACGATCTGTATAAACATGGAAATATATACACCGCTATCAGTATAAACCTGGAAATATCTGCACCGCTATCTCTATAAACATGGTAATTTCTACACCGCTATCTGTATAAACATGGAAATACCTACAAAGTCATCTGTATAAACATGGAAATATCTACACAGCCATCTGTATAAACATGGAAATATCTGCACCGCTATCTGTATAAACATGGAAATATCTACACCGCTATCTCTATAAACATGGAAGTATCTACAAAGACATCTGTATAAACATGGAAATACTTATAGAGTTATCTGTGTAAACATGGAAATATCTACACCACCATCTGTATAAACATGGAAATAGGTACAATGCCATCTGTATACACAAGGAAATATCTACACAGCCATCTGAATAAACATGCAAATTTCTACACTGCTATCTCTATAAACATGGAAGTATCTACACCGCCATCTCTATAAACATGAAAATATCTACACTAGCATCTCCATAAACATGGAACTAACTACTCCGCCATCTGTATAAACATGGAAACATCTACACCGCCATCTGTGTGAATAAGGAAATATCTACAATGCCATCTCTATAAAGATATAAATACCTGCACCGCGAGCTGCATAAACATGGAAATATCTACATCGCTATCTGTATAAACGTCGAAATACCAACACCGTTATCGGTATAAACATGGAAATAGCTACAACGCCATCTTTATAAACATGGAAATATCTACAACGCTATGTCTATAAACATGGAAATACCTACACCGCTATCTCTATAAACATGGAAATAGCTACACCGCAATCTGTATAAACATGGAAATATCTTCACCACGATCTGTATAAACATGGAAATATCTTCAACGCTATCTGTATAAACATGGTAACATCTACACCACCATCTATATAACCATGGAAATATCTACACCGCCATCTGTATAAACATGGAAATATCTACAATGCCATCTGTAGAAAGATGGAAATATCTACACAGCCATCTGTATAAACATGGAAATATCTACTCAGCCATCTGTATATACGTGGAAATATCTACATCGCTCTCTGTATAAACCTGGGAATAACTACACCGCTATTTGTATAAACAAGCAAATATCTACACCGTGATCTGTATAAACATGGAAATAACTACACCGCCATCTCTATAAACATGGAAATATCTACAGCCCTATCTGTATAAACATGGAAATATCCACACCGCTGTCTCTATAAACATGGAAAAATCAACACCGCTATCTCTATGAACATGGAAATATCTACACCATCATCTCTATAAACATGGAAATATCTACACCATGATCAGTATAAACATGGAAATATCAACACCGCTATCTGTATAAACATGGAAATATCTACACCGCGATCTGTATAAACATGGAAATATCAACACCGCGATCTGTACAAACATGGAAATACCTTCACCACGATCTGTATAAACATGGAAATATCTACACCGCGATCTGTATAAACATGGAAATATCTACACCGCGATCTGTATAAACATGGAAATATCTACACCGCCATCTTTATAAACATGGAAATACCTACACCCCTATCTGTATAAACATGGAAATATCCCCACCGCTATCTCTATAAACATGGAAAAGTAAACACCGCTATCTCTATGAACATGGAAACATCTACACCGCCATCTCTATAAACATGGAAATGTCTACACCACGATCAGTATAAACACGGAAATATCTACACCGCTATCTGTATAAACATGGAAATATCTCCACTGCTATCTCTATAAATATTGAAATATCTACACCGCCATCTGTATAAACATGGAAATACAAAGTTATCTGTATAAACATGGAAATATCTACAACACCATCTGTATAAACATGGAAATATCTACACAGCCATGTGTATATACATGGAAATATCTACACCGCTATCTATATAATCATGGAAATAACTACACCGCTATCAGTATAAACATGGAAATATCTACCACGTTATCTACATATCTATGGAAATATCTGTGCCACCATCTGTATAAACATGGAAATATCGACACAGTCATCTGTGTATAGATGGAAATATCAACACCGCCATCTGTACAAACATGGAAATATCTGCACCGCTATCTGTATACACATGGAAATATCTACACCGCGGTTTGTATATACATGGAAATATCTACACCGCTAGCTGTATAAACATGGAAATATCTGCACCGCTATCTGTATAAACATGGAAATATCTACACCACGATCTTTATAAAAATGGAAATATATACAGCGAAATCTGTATAAACATGGGAATTTCTGCACCGCTATCTCTATAAACATGTTAATATCTACAAAGCCATCTGTATAAAGATGGAAATACCTAAACAGTCATGTGTAGGAACATGGAAATATCTACACTGCCATCTGTATAAACATAGAAATATCTACACAGCCCTCTGTATAAATATGGAAATATCTGCATAGGCATCTGTGTAAACATGGAAATATCTGCACCGCTATCTGTATAAACATGGAAATACCTACACTGCTGTCTGTATAAACATGGAAATATCTCCACCGTTATCTGTTTAAACATGGAAATATCTACAGTGCCTTCTCTATAAAGATTGAAATATCTACTCTGCCATCTGTAAAAACATGGAAATATCTACACAGTCATATGAATAAACATGGAAATATCTACACCACCATCTGTATATACATGGAAATACCTACAATACCATCTGTATACACATGGAAATATCTACACAGACATCTGTATAAATATGGAAATATCTACATGGCCATCTGTATAAACATGGAAATATCTAAACTGCCATCTGTAGAAATATGGAAATATGTACACCGCTATATCTATAAATATGGAAATGTCTACACCGCCATCTCTATAAACATGAAAATATGTACACTGCCATCTCCATAAAGATGGAAGTATCTACTCCGCAATGTGTATAAACACGGAAATATCTACACCACCATCTGTGTAAACATGGAAATATCTACAACGCTATCTGTATAAACATGGAACTATCTACACCGCCATCTGCATGTCCATGGAAATACCTATGCCGCCATCTGTATAAACATGGAAATATCTACACGGCCATCTGTGTATAGATGGAAATATCAACACCGCCATCTGTACAAACATGGAAATATCTACATCGCTATCTCTATAAACATGGAAATATCTGCACTGTCATCTGTAAAAATATTGAAATACATATACAGTCATCTGTATAAACATGGAAATATCTACAATGCCATCTCTATACACATGGAAATATCTACACAGCCATCTGTATAAACATGTAAATATCTACACTGCTATCTCTATAAACATGGAAATATCTACACCGCCATCTCTATAAACATGAAAATATCTACACTGCCATCTCCATAAACATGAAACTAACTACTTCGCAATCTGTATAAACATGGAAATATCTACACCGCCATCTGTGTGAATAAGGAAATATCTACAATGCCATCTGTATAAAGATATAAATATCTGCACCGCGAGCTGTATAAATATGGAAATATCTACATCGCTATCTGTAAAACGTAGAAATACCAACACTGCTAACGGTATAAACATGGAAATATCTACACAGCCATCTGTATATACATGGAAATATCTACACCGCTATCTGTATAAACATGGAAATAACTACACCGCTATTTGTATAAACAAGGAAATATCTACACCGTGATCTGAATAAACATGGAAATATCTACACCGCCATCTCTATAAGCATGGAAATATCTACACCCCTATCTGTATAAACATCGAAATATCCACACCACTATCTCTATAAACATGGAAAAATCGTCACCGCTATCTCTATGAACATGGAATTATATACACCACCATCTCTATAAACATGGGAATATCTACACCGCGATCAGTATAAACATGGAAATATCTACACCGCTATCTAAACATGGAAATATCTCCACTGCTATCTCTATACACATCGAAATATCTACACCGCCATCTGTATAAACATGAAAATACTTACAAATTTATCTGAATAAACATGGAAATATCTACACCGGTATCTGTATAAACATGGAAATATCTACACCACGATCTGTATAAACATGGAAATATTTACACCGCTATCTGTATAAACCTGGAAATATCTACACTGCTGTCTCTATAAATATGGAAATATCTACACCGCCATCTTTATAAACATGGAAATAATTACACAGTCATGTGTAGGAACATGGAAATATCTACGCCACCGTTTGTATAAAGATGGAAATATCCACAACGTTATCTGTATAAACATGGAAATATCTACACAGTGATCTGTATAAACATGGAAATATGTACAGCACTCTCTGAATAAAGATGGAAATATCTACACCGCTATCTGTAAAAACATGGAAATTTCTAAACCACTATCTGTATAAATATGGAAATATTTAAACCGCTATCTCAATAAACATGGAAATATCTACACCGCTATCTCTATAAACATGGAAATATCTACACCGCCATCTGTATTAACCTGGAAATATCTACACAGTCATCTGTATAAACCTGGAAATATCTACACTGTCATCTATGTAAACGTGGAAATATCTACAGAGAACTCTGTATAAACATGGAAATATCGGCACTGCCATCTGTATAAGCATGGAAATATCTACACCGCTCTCTGTATAAACATGGAAATATCGACACCGCTATGTGTATTAACGTGGAAATATCTCCATTGCTATCTGTATAAACATGGACATATCTCCACCGCAATCTTTATAAACATGAAAATATCTACACCGCTATCTCTATAAACATGGAAATATCTGCACTGCCATCTGTAAAAACATGGAAGAACCTATACAGTGATCTGTATAAACATGAAAATATCTACAATGCCATCTGAATACACATGGAAATATCTACACAGCCATCTGTATAAACATGTAAATATCTACACTGCTATCTCTATAAACATGGAAATATCTACACCGCCATCTCTATAAACCTGAAAATATCTACACCGCAATCTTTATAAACATGGAAATAACTACACCGCCATCTCTATAAACATGGAAATATCTACACCGCCATCTGCCTAAACATGGAAATATCTACACCGCTATCTGTATAAATATGGAAATATCTACACCATTCTCTCTATAAACATGGACATATCTTCACCACTCTCTGTATAAACATGGAAATATCTACACCGTTATCTCTATGAACATGGAAATATATACACCGCCATCTGTATACACATGGAAATATCTACACAGTCATCTGTATAAACATGGAAATATCTACACCAACATCTCTATAAACATGGAAATATCTACACTGCCATATGTATACACATGGAAATATCTACACAGCCATCTGAATAAACATGGAAATATTTACACCGCGATCTCTATAAACATGGAAATCTCTACACTGCCATCTGTGGAAAGATGGAAATATCTACATCGCGATCTGTATAAAATGGAAATATCTACACCGCTACCTGTAGAAACATGGAAATATCTACACCGCTATCTCTATAAACATGGAAATATCTCCACCACGATCTGTATATACAAGGAAATATCTCCACCGTTATCTGTGTAAACATGGAAATATCTACACCGCTATCTGTATAAATACGGAAATATGTACAACCCTATCTGTGTAAACATGGAAATATCTACACAGGTATCTGTGTAAACTAGGAAATATCTACACAGCTATCTGTGTAAAGATGGAAATATCTACACCGCAATCTGTGCAAAGATGGAAATATCTACACAGCTATCTCTGTAAACATGGAAATATCTACACCGCTATGTGTATAAACATGGAAATATCCACAGCTCCATCTGTATAAACATGTAAATACCTACACCGCCATCTGCATAAACATGGAAATATCTACACCGCCAGCTGTATAAACATGGAAATATCTACACCAATATCGGTATAAATATGGAAAAATCTACACTGTTATCTCAATAAACATGGAAATATCTACACCGCCAGCTGTATAAACATGGAAATATCTACACCACTATCGGTATAAATATGGAAAAATCTACACTCTTATCTCAATAAACATGGAAATAACTACACCGCCATCTGTATATACATGGAAATATCTACACCACTATCTCTATAAACATGGAAATATCTACACTGCAATCTGTATGAACATTCAAATATCTACACAGTCATCTGTATAAACATGAAAATATCTACACCACCATCTGTATAAACATGGAAATATCTACACCACCATCTGTATAAACTTGGAAATATCTACACCACCATCTCTATAAACATGGAAATATCTGCATTACCATATGTATACACATGGAAATAACCTCACGCCATCTGTATAAACATGGAAATGTTTACACCGCTATCTGTATAAACATGGAAATATCTACACCGCTACCTGCATAAACATGGAAATATCTACATCGCCATCTGTATAAACATGGAAATATCTACAACGCTATCTGTATAAACGTGGAAACATCTACACCGCTAGCTGTATAAACGTAGAAATATCTACAAAGCTATTTGTATAATCGTGGAAAGCTCTACATCGCTATCTGTATAAACGTGGAAATATCTACCCCGCTATCTGTATAAACATGGAAATATCTACACCGCTATCTGTGTACACATGGAAATATCTACATCGCCATGTGTATAAACTTGGAAATATCTACACCGCGATCTGTATTGACGTGGAAATATCTACACCGCTATCTGTACATAGGTGGAAATATCTACACGGCTATCTGTATAAACATGGAAATATCTACACCGCTATCTGTGTAAACATGGAAATATCTACATCGCTATCTGTGTAAACAAAGAAATATCCACACAGCTATCTGTGTAATGTTGGAAATATCTACACCGCTATCTGTGCAAAGTTTGAAATATCTACAACGGTGTCTCAGTAAACACGGAAATATCAACACCGCTATATGTATAAACATGGAACTGTGTACACCGCCATTTGTATAAACATGGAAATATCTACACCGCCATCTGTATAAACAAGGAAATATCTACACCGCCATTTGTATAAACATGGAAATATCTACACCGCTATCTGTATACATATGGAAATATATACAATGCTATCTCTAATAAACATGGAAATATCTACACCGCTATCTCTATAAACATGGAAATATATACACCGCCATCTGTATAAACATGCAAATATCTTCACATTCATCTGTATAATCTTGGAAATATCTACACCACTATCTTTATAAATATGGAAATAGCTAAACTGCCATCTGTATACACATGGACAATATCTACACAGCCATCAGTATAAACATGGAAATATCTACAAAGCTATCTTTATAAACATGGAAATATCTACACCGCTGTCTGTATAAACATGGAAATATCTATACCGCTATCTATATAAACATGGAAATATCTCCACCGCTATCTCTATAAACATGGAAATAACTACACTGCCATCTCTATACACGTGGAAATAACTACACGCCCTCTCTATAAAAACAGAAATATCTACACCGCCATCTCTATATTCATGGAAATGTCTACAGTGCTATCTGTATAAACAGGGAAATATCTACACAGCCGTCTCTATAAAAATGGAAATATCTACACCGCCATCTGTATATACATGGAAATAGCTACACAGTCATCTGCATAAACATAGAAATAACTACACCGCCATCTGCATAAACATGGAAATATCTACACTGCCATCAGTATGAGCATGTAAATATCTACACAGCTATCTCTATAAACATGGAAATTTCTACAACGCTACCTGTATAAACATGGAAATATCTACACCGCTCTCTCTATAAACATGGAAATATCTACACCGTTATCTGTATAAACATGGAAATATCTACACCGCTATCTGTATAAACATGGAAATGTCTACACCGCTACCTCTATAAACATGGTAATGTCTACACGGCTGTCTCCATAATCATGGAAATATCTACAACGCTATATGTATACCCATGGAAATATCTACACAGCTATCTGTGTAAACATGGAAATATCTACACCGCTATCAGTGCAAAGATGTAAATATGTACAAAACTATCTATGTAAATATGGAAATATCTACACCGCTATCTGTATAAACATGGAAATATCTACACAACTATATGTATAATCATGTTAATATCTACACCGCTATCTCTATAAACATGGAAATATCTACACCGCCATCTGTACAAACATGGAAATATTTACACCGCGATCTCTATAAACATGGAAATCTCTACACTGCCATCTGTGGAAAGAGGGAAATATCTACATCGCGATCTGTATAAAATGGAAATATCTACACCGCTACCTGTAGATACATGGAAATATCTACACCGCAATCTGTATAAACATGGAAATATCTCCACCACGATCTGTATAAACAAGGAAATATCTCCACCGCTATCTGTGTAAACATGGAAATATCTGCACCGCTATCTGGATAAACACGGAAATATCTACAACCCGATCTGTGTAAACATGGAAATATCTACACAGGTATCTGTGTAAACTAAGAAATATCTACACCGCTATATGTGTAAAGATGGAAATATCAACACCGCAATCTGTGCAAAGATGGAAATATCTACACCGCTATCTCTGTAAACATGGAATTATCTACACTGCTATGTGTATAAACATGGAAATATCTACACCTCAATCTGTTTAAACATGGAAATACCAACACCGCCATCTGTATAAACATGGAAATATCTACACCGTGAACTGCGTAAACATGGAAATATCTACACCGTTATCGGTATAAATATGGAAAAATCTACACTGTTATCTCAATAAACATGGAAGTAACTACACCGCCATCTGTATATACATGGAAATATCTACACCACTATCTCTATAAACATGGAAATATCTACTCTGCAATCTGTATGAACATTCAAATATCTATACAGTCATCTGTATAAACATGGGAATATCTACACCACCATCTGTATAAACATGGAAATATCTACACCACCATCTCCATAAACATGGAAATATCTACATTATCATATGTATACACATGGAAATATCTTCACGCCATCTGTATAAACATGGAAATATTTACACCGCTATCTGTATAAACATGAAAATGTCTACACCGCTACCTGCATAAACATGGAAATATGTTCATCGCCATCTGTATAAACATGGAAATATCTACAACGCTATCTGTATAAACGTGGAAATATCTACACCGCTAGCTGTATAAACGTAGAAATATCTACAACGCTATTTGTATAAACGTGGAAAGCTCTACAACGCTATCTGTATAAACGTGGAAATATCTACACCGCTATCTGCAGAAAAACGAAAATATCTACACTGCTATCTGTATAAACATGGAAATATCTACATCTCTATCTGTATAAACATGGAAATATCTCCACCGTAATCTCAATCAACATGGAAATATCTACACAGCTATCTTTATAAACATGGAAATATCTACACCAATATCTGTATAAACATGGAAATAACTACAACACTATCTGTGTAAACATGGAAATATATACACAGCTATATTTGTAAACATGTAAATATGTACACCACATTCTGGGTAAAGATGGAAATATCTACACAGCAATCTGTGCAAATATGGGAATATCTACACCGTTATCTCTGTAAACATGGAAATACCTACACCGCTATCTGTATAAACATGGAAATATCTACACCGCTATCTGTATAAAGATGGAAATATCTACACCGCTATCAGTATAAACACTTAAATATCTACACTGCTGTCTCTATAAACATGAAAATATCCACAATGCTATCTGTGTAAACATAGAAATAACTAAACAGCTATCTGTGTAAACATGGAAATATATACAGCGCTATCTGTGTAAAGATGGAAATATCTTCACTGCAATCTGTGCAAAGATGGAAATATCTACAACGATATCGCTATTAACATGGAAATATCTGCACCGCTATCTGAATAAACATGGAAATATCTACACCGCTATTAATATAAACATGTAAATATCTACACCGCCAACTGTATATACATGTAAATATCTACACAGTCAACTGTATATACATGGAAATATCTTCGCCACCATCTCTATAAACATGGAAATATCCGCACTGCCATCTGTATATACATGGAAATATCTACACAGCCATCAGTATAAACATGGAAACATCTGCGCCGCTATCTCTATACACATGGAAACACCTACACTGCAGTCTCTTTAAACATTTAAATATCTACACCGAAATCTCTATAAACATGGAATTATCTACACCGCCATCTCTATAAACATGAAAATATCTACACTGCCGTCTCCATAAACATACATCTATCTACACCGCCATCTGTGTAAACATGGAAATATCTACACCGCTATCTGTATAAACATGGAAATATCTACACTGCCGTCAGTATAAACATGGAAATATCTACACCGCGAGCTGAATAAACATGGAAATATCACACCGCTATCTGTGAACATGGAAATACCAGCACCACTATCTGTATAAACATGAAAATATCTACACCACTATCTCTATAAATATGGAAATACCTATCTCTATAAACATGGAATTATCTACACCGCTATCTCTAAACATAGAATTAACTACACCGCCATCCCTATAAACATGGAAATATATACACCGCCATCAGCATAAACCTGGAAAAAACTACACCGCCATGTGTATAAACATGGAATTATCTACACCGCCATCTCTATAAACATAGAAAAGTCTACACTGCCATCTTTAAAAACATGGAAATACCTATACAGTCATCTGTATAAACATGGAAATATCTACAAAGCCATCTGTATAAACATGGAAATATCTACACAGCCATCTGTATATACATGGAAATATCTACACCGCTATCTGTATAAACATGGAAATACCTACACCGCTATTTGTATAAAATAGGAAATATATACACCGTGATCTGTATAAACATGGAAATATTTACACAGCTATCTGTTTAAACATGGAAATTTCTACACCGTTATCTGTATAAATATGGAAATATCTATACCGCTATCTCTATAAACCTGGAAATATCTACACCGCCATCAGTATAAACATGGCAATACCTATACAGTCATCTGTGTAAACATGGAAATATCTACACCACCATCTGTATAAACATGGAAATATCTACAATGCCATCTGTATACACATGGAAATACCTACACGGCAATCTGTGTATTGATGGAAACATAAACACCGCCATCTGTACAAACTTGGAAATATCTGCACTGCTATCTCTATAAACATGGAAATATCTACACTGCGGTCTGTATAAACATGGAAATATCTACACCGGTATGTGTATAAACATGGAAATATCTACAGCGCCATCTCTATAAACATTGAAATATCTACACTGCCATCTGTAAAAACATGGAAATATCTACACAGTCATCTGAATAAACATGGAAATATCTACACCACAATCTGTATAAACATGGAAATACCTACATATTTTCTTGGTGGGACAGAGAGAAGCACAAGGCGGGACTCACATTTACAGTAATCCTTGTTTTCCAGGGACCCTACAAACCGGTTTGTCCAGAGCTGTTCATCTTAAGTTTGTTATCCCACCATAATTATAAATAGAACCTCATTTTCTCTCAAGAATATCCCACTTTGGATGATAATTTCTGTGACTACCCATTAAGAATATTTAATAACTATAGAAAACTGCTTCTCTATATTTTTTGTATGTTTGAAACATTTTATAACAAAAATATCTTTAAAGTTATCACCTACACAGAATATAGCTGCCAAATGCTCCTACTCTGCTATTCTAACCATGAATCCCTCTGGGGCCCCTTCCTCTAACGGCACTTGTGAGGATGAAATGAAATAAGCTCTATGAAGTGCCCAACAGTGACCAACACTGAATAAAATACAGCCACCATAGGTGGCCTTCCCTTATGTTCACCAAACTCCTGATAAGTTATTCGGTGATGTTTTCATCTTAATATTTTATGTAGATTATACATTCATCTGATTCAAAATGCAAAAGGTACAAAAGCGTATACAGTTAAAAGTTTCCCAACCCACTACCATTTATCTCCCTGGAGGCAACTGTTTCCAGATTTTTGAATATCCTTAAAGAATATCATATGTATGGAAAAGAAAGATTATATATTTATATGCATCTGTGTATGCATTTTCCTATGAGAGGCTCACAAAATCTCCTTGAAGATATATCATTATTACAAATACCCCTCAATTTACAATGGGGTTATATTCCAATAAACTTATGAAAATACTGTAAGCTGAAAATGCACTTAATACACTTAACCTACTAAACATCATAGCTTAGCTCGGCCTACCTTAAACACTCACATTAACCTACAGTTAGGCAAAATCATCTAACAGAAAGCCCATTTTATAATAAAGTGGGCTTTGAATATCTCATGTAATATAATGAATACTGTACTGAAAGTGGAAAACAGAATGATTGTATGAGTACTCAAAGTACAGCTTCTGCTGAATGTGTATTGCTTTCAAACTATCTTAAAGTTGAAAAATCGTAAGTCAAAATATTCTAAGTCAGGGATTGTTTGTACTTCTACTTTACATGATGAAATTGAGCCTTGAAAAGATTAAGTGACTCGCCCAAGGTCACACTGGCAGTTAAATAGTGAAACTTGGATCCAAATTGTTCAGTCACTACATGTATTGTCTTGAAATTTGAAAAAGAGGAAGAGGAATTAAACTACTACATTGAAGGACTATTTTAGGCATAGAAGAAGCAGATGCCTTCATGTCCAAGTGATTGTGAAAAGCCCACTTGCCCCAAAATATGTCTCCTGGTCATATGAAATTCCACCATTTCAGATTTTTACCTGGGGATTTAGAGTAATCTGCTGTTTTCCTAGAGCTCCCCTAAAATAGAAATAGAAAATTTTGGAAGGCTAAATATATGCTAACATTGGAAAACTCATTTTCTCCCCTTCGTAAGGCAAGGTACTGAAGGAGGGGGCCCTACGGGCTGTGCAGGGACATCCTGGAGGCATGGGGAGAAGAAACTGAAAGGCAAGTTTGTATGGAACAAAGAATACCGATCTCAGGATTCTCCCTTGAACCTGCCCTAACTTTGTTCAAATAGACTTAGCCACTGACCTGCTGTCAAAAGACCACAGCCAATCTGACTTGTTTTCAATATAATGATGAATATTGATTTGGTCCCTTCATCCAACATTCTCAGCTGGATCTTTTTTGACCAAGGATATACATTACTAGGTGAGTACAGGCAGTTAATTCTTCCACACGGGACTTCGGAGTTTCTCAGTTAACCAGAATCACCCACCTTAACATCTGCCAGTTTATACCCCAAGTCCTGACCAGTGCCCCCTACCTGCTATGCCTCATGTTTTCAATAGAGCATAAAATCAGAAATGAAAGATGAAACATCATAGCCAATATCACAGAAATACAAAGGATCCTAAGAAACAGCTAGGTATAATTATACACTAACTAATTGGATCATCTAGAAGAAATGGATAAATTCCCAGACACATAAAACCTACCAAGATTGACTCATGAAGAAATTTAAAAATCTGAACAGACTAATAGCAAGCAAGGAGGTTGAATCCGTAAGAAAATGTCTCCTATCAATGAAAAACCCAAAACCAGATGGCTTCCCAGATTAATTCTACCAAATATTTTAAGAAGAACTAATACCAGTCCTTCTCAAACTCTTCCAAAAAGCTGAAGTGGAGGGAATACTTCCAAACTCATCTTACAGGGCCAGCATTACCCTGATTCCAAAGGCAGACAAGAACACTACAAGAAAGGAAAATGACAGGCCAATATCCTTGATCTACATAGATGCAAAAATCCTCAACAAAATCCTAGCAAACCAAATTCAATAGCACATTGAAAGAATCATTCACCATGATCATGTCATGGTTCAACATAAGCAAATCAATACATATAATATACCATATTAGAAAAATAAAGGATAGAAACTATATGGCCATCACAATAGATATAGAAAAAGCTTTTGACAAAATTCGAAACCCTTTCATGGTGAAAAAAAAAACACCCAACAGATCACGTATTGAGGGACTGTATCCCAACAAAATAAAGGCCATATATGACAAACCCATAGCTAACACCATGATCAATGGTGAAAAGTTGAAACTTTTCCTCTACCATCAGGAACAAGACAAGGATGCCCACAGACACCACTTCTCAGGGTAATTAGGCAAAAGAAAGAAATAAAAGGCATCTTAATAGGAAAGGAAGAAGTGAAACTGTCTCTACTGTCGGCATGATCTTGTTATATATAGAAAACCCTACAAACTTCACTAAAAAAAGGTTAGAACTCAACACAAAGAAGGGAACAATAGACACTGGGGGACTCCAAAGGTGGGAGGGAAGGATGGTGGGAGCAAGGGTTGAAAAACTACCTATCGATTACTATGCTCACTGCTTGGGTGGTGGGATCATTAGAAGCCCAAACCTCAGCACCATGCAATATACCTGTTTAAGAAACCTGTAAATCTACGCTCCTGACTCTAAAATGAAACATGCAATATTTAAAAAACAAAAACAAATAAATAAAATTTGAAAACTGTTAGAACTGAACTGATAGGTGATATCAGTAAAGTTGTAGGATACAAAATCAACATATAGAGCCTTGAACACAGCAACATCCAGCTGTCTGACACGAAAGTCTCAGGGGCAAGAAAACCTCTATATGAACTCAGAAACAATGAGCTAAGTTGTGTTTATGTCTGAAAGGATGTTAAGAACTTCATTCATGTTACATCAGAGCCAACAGAAAGAACCAACAGGAAACCTGTACCCAACAAACAGAAATGACAAGATGAAGGGAAAGCAGAGGTAAGGGCTTACCTTAGAAAGGGCAAGTGATTAGCTCAATATACAATACAATGTTTGCTCCTGAGCCAAAAATTTGTACAATAATTTGGATATTACTTGCACAACCAGAAAAATCAGCCACTCATTAGGAAAATGTGTTTCTGTAGAAGTCTTAGGACTCAGCTATCTATAATAACATGAAAAGACAATATTTTCATCCAAAATGAGTATTTTTGTTTGTCTTGGCTTGTTATTCTAACGTCAACAGCCTCTAAATAAACTGTTGAAGTACATGATATAACCACCTCTTTCTCCATCTTTCCCATTGCTCCCATAGGGTTTCAGTTGTGCAATTTCACCATTAGCAAAGCTTTTTGCTGAAATCTGGCTTTTCAAAGGGAGAGTATCCAGAAACAGAAGATGCTGATCTGGGAGGCTCTTCCTAATAGAACTGCTGCTTCAGTTTAACTTGAAAAAGCCCACACCCAGTTCCTAATGACAAACATCTGAACACCGGGTCTTCCCCTGAGCAAGACCATGCTATGCCTCCTGCTCGCTCTGTTCTATAAGCAACCCACAGATTGCTCCCTGTGAAGAGGAGCCTGCAAGGGGAGCAGCATTCCACCAGACCCTGATTTAGCAAGATATTTCCATATCATTCCCCCAACCAGGTGGAAGTCCTCCACTGCTCTTGTGTAAAAATCTAACTCATCTCGCTGAATTTCCTGATTTAAAATTCTAATTCATTTCACCAAAAGTGTGACAGAAGGAAACCAAGTACACCATCTCTCTCTTACCAAACCAAAGCTATTGCATGTGCATTCTGGGGGGAAAACATGGTCCAAATATGTTATGGAGGGGGTGCCAGCCCAGTGTCATCCTCTTACTATTGCCATAGGATCTTGGCTGATGGCATCAGAGGAAAAACAAGTTTATCGATTACTTTCAACCATTAAGCTCACTCCTCCATGAAAAATAAGTCACAAGTCCAATGTCTCTTATTAAAAGAAGCACTGCAAAATATAAAGGAGTCACAGTTTTAAAATGGGACACACGTTCTCTAAGCAGTGAACCATGTTAGAGGTGCACTGTTTACATTGTATAAAGTCCCCTGGAGCCAGGGTTAGGAAGCGCATCCGTTCTTTGGTGTTCTGGGATGAAGGAGAAAGGAAAATGTGCTGCCAGAAGTGAGTGGGAAGGAGCCCATGAGATAAAGGAAGTAAATCCATTTGCTGATTGCAATAATAATGGTAATACACGAAGCTATACATACATACATACATACATACATACATACATACATGCAAATTTTCACATTTTTTTAAAAAAAGAACTTAAGGCTTCCACTCATGTAATCAGCCCTTATGAACTCTCCTGATTAGCTGCAAGGAAAATCTTCCTTTCTCCTCTTTCTTGCACCATCCTGGGCTCCCTTTTGACTTTTTTTTTTTTTTTTTTAACTTATAAACGATCAGCTCATATTCTGAAGTTTGTAGTCCCCTCCCGCCCCCTCTCTCTCTATACGGCTCATTTACATTGGCAGCTGTCGTGCTGCTGGGCATCCTCAAACCCACAAGTTTCCCTTTAATGTTTGAGCAGGCAAACATGATCATGCACTAGGCATCACTGTGCCACTCAAAATGCTTTCTTGTTTTTTTTATTGCATCTCAGAGAAATCTCAAGGTTGCAAACCTGGAGTCAGAATTGTCTCCATGTGTCTCAGTGGGAAGAGTATCGTGTGAAGAAACAAGTTGATTCTACTAATCAAAAGGAATTTTTTTTGATATCAGGTCATCCTCCGAATGAATTTATATTACCGAGTGGAGGGTCACATGAAGAAAATGGTCAAACAGCACCACCTAGAGCAAGAGCTGAGAAGTGCAGTGGAGCCGGGCTGTGTCAGGAAAGAAAAGCAAGCTGGGGCCTGGCTCAGCGCTCTCCCCTCTGCTCCTGTCTGCACGGAAAGATTAGGATGACAGTGGCAGGAAGCCTGTGCACCTAGTATGCATCACTTGAAGGGAACACACAGATTCCAGTAAACAGTTGGAAGGAAATGTTAATACCAGGCTCTGCTAAACAATATGAAATGACTCCTAGATGAGACAAGCAACTTTCATCAAAGTTCCCTGATACCTGAAAAGACAGCCCAGGGGATCCTGCACTACATGTGGTGTATGTAAATTAAGCGGGTTTTTTTCCCCTTTGTAATCAAGGCTCATACACAAACAAAATCACACTTTAGAAACGGCCTATTTCAACTTGTAACTAGCTTGCTTTCAGGGGCTCCAGGTCAAAAAGAAATAGAGCACAAAGATGCTTTCTCCTTAGGGATCATACACAAATTCACTCTGTCCGTTTCTTTCCCACATGGAGCAACAAAGCCGTCAGACCTCTCCATCCACACATCGGGTCCTTCCTGATTAAAGTGAGATAAATCACAGCCCTCTCTCTCTAGATGGCAGGCGACAAGAGGGGGATGCTTGCCTCAAGAAGTCCTCCCCATCCCTCTGCATTCATGCAAGCCCGAGCGGAGAGATGCAAGAAATTACGGATGCATTTTAATTCCCCAGACCCTGCAATTAAAAATGGAAATTTTTTGGCCACGCCTGTTGGCTCACGCCTGTAATCCCAGCACTTTCAGAGGCCGAGGTCGGCGGATCACCTGGGGTCAGGAGTTCGAGACCAGCCTGGCCAACATGGTGAAACCCTGTCTCTACTAAAAATACAAAAAATTAGCTAGGAATGGTGGTGGGCGCCTGTAGTCCCAGCTACTCGGGAGGATGAGGCAGGAGAATCACTTGAACCCGGGAGGCAAAGTTTGCAGTGAGCCAAGATCGCACCACTGCACTCCACTCTGGGTGACAAAGGAAGACTTCATCTCAAAAAATGTTTTTAAAAAATGGAAGTGTTGTTCATTCATTTGTAAATGTGTTTTGGTAAAAGAGGGGCAGTTTAAGCAACCCTTTCTATTGTCTACATTGTTAAAATTCATCCGACATGGACTCTTGACTCCGTTTTGCCTGGGCAGACCCAATTCAAGCATTTACAACAGTTATAACCTCCTCAAATCAAAAAGAGGAATCAGCATTATTGCTAAGTTCAAATAAGGTCTTGTTTTATTTCATTTTTATTTTTGAATGCAGCCATTCCTCCAGGTGCTGTCATCAGGTAAGATTGTCAGTCCTGATTAGGTAAAGGTATTATTACAAAATGCAATTCTTAAAAATTCAGTGTCTAACTACAATTTTAATAAGCCTTTCCCCCTCCCCTATGTATTCTCCCTTAGACACCCCTTCTCAAATTTAAAATCACAGAAACTAAAATATGATGCCTAAAGAGAGCCTAGCGACTGCCCAGTCCTCTAATTTGATGAGTGGGAGTACTGAAGCCCAGAGGAGGTCAAGTAATTTGTTCCCAATGTCTTAGATAAGAAGAAAATGACCAGCTGGGAAATCCCACTCATGTCAAGGCAGAGGCACAGGGCCACAGACTGTGGTTGAATTGTGCCACACTCCTACATCCTTCTTTAGGAATCACAGAACATTCCTGTGTTGAGTCGGAGTCACTGACTTCCTTTTCAGGCTGATTGAGCTCTGTCCTTACAGGCTGCGACAAGAAGTTTTGGTATTATGCTACACCAAGACCATTTATCTAGTTCAAGAAATGCACAGTCCTTAGAGCCCAGCAACTTTCCCCATGTCCAGTAAATGTAGCTTCTCCATTTGAAGCTGTCAGAATGGAGCCTTCTGGCTTATCTTGATTTTGATTTGTGCAAGAATGAATGGTTGTGCTAAGACAGCTTTCCTAGCTGATAGAGAGCGAAACTTTTTTCTCATAATCTATAAAAAAATTAAATTAGAACTTTTTTCTCATAATCTGTGAAAAAATATTAAATTAAATCTGGCTCGTCTTGATTTTGATTTGTGCAAGAATGAATGGTTGTGCTAAGACAGCTTTCCTAGCTGATAGTGAGCAAAACTTTTTTCTCATAATCTATAAAAAATATTAAATTAGAAGCATAGAGTTTATTTCATGACTTTTATCTTCCTGCAATTTTCTTGTGGGCATAAATGGTTTGTTTTTATCCTGCCTGCCCCCCAATCCCTTTTCCAAGAGACTAAAAGAGTATCTAGTGCAAAGTGGAGACTCAAATATTTTTTAATAAACAGTGATCCCAGCCACCCAGTGCATGTTGCCAAATGCCAACCCCATAAATAATCAAACACATCATCTCATTCAGCAAATCAAAATCAAGTGCTACCTATTTTTTTAAGTTTTCATAGCCCTTGGGCATCTGCTTTCTCAGCATTTCCCAAACTTGAGTCATTCTCATCCTGCCTTCCTAATTTTGATCTGTCAATTACCTCTACTATTATTTATTTCATATATTTTTAAATAGACCCACTTTAAATACAAAAAGTAGTTAGGCATGGTGGTGGCACATACCTGTAGTCCCGGCTACTCAGGAGGCTGAGTCCTTGCTTGAACCCAGGAGGTCACGGTCTGGTCAACAGAGCAAGACCCTGTATCAAAACAAACAAACAAACAAACAAAAAATGGTAGCAGCTTACCAGCTAGGGAGGCCTGTAGAGGCAAGTTTTCCAAATGGGGCTACATTAGTTGTTCCAAAACTTTAGCTGCATCAAAACCACCTGGATGGCTTGATCAGCTACAGAGGGTCTGGCCATGCCCCTAGAGTTTCCAGCTGAGGGTCTGGAATGAGGCCCGATGATTTGCATTTCTAACAATCTCCAGGTGATGCTGATGCTGTGGGTCCAGGGACCACATTTTGAGAATCTATGCTAAATGAATCGGAGAAGACCAAAGCTCAAACTTATTCCAAGAACTTTTCAAGGCCCACCTGCAAGTTGTAGTGGAAGTAAGCATCTAAGGGTGCAAAAAAGTTTCACTGTAGACTAAGGCCTCTTACCTGAGCTCTCAAATGTTCACATTTCTCTTATCAACCTAAATAACAAACAGAGAGAGGATCTCCACAAGAAAAAGATATTCGTTTGGAAACAGAGCCTTGCAATAGAAACAGGCAAGCCAGAGTAAACTATATGCATATTCACGGAGGTAAAGGAAGACAAAAGAAAAAATGAGAAAGATTATATGATCATTTGGAAATGACTATCCTTGGCTACAAAGATCAATAACAAAGGTGATGCCAGGCACAGGTTGGACAGGCAGTTGTTGGGCAAATATTCTTCAAAAGCATTGTTGTGTGCAAAGTTGCAATGGGCTTTGTGCAAGATTGTGTTTTTTACAGTCTTCTGTGATAAGTTTTTGTTATCAGGCATACAAGCCCAAGAATCCTTTATTGCATGGCCTTTCCTGGCTCTATATGTCAGGGTTTTGGTTAGGGTAGGGGTATTTTAAACACTCTCAATGTAAAAAATGACATAAGGTAGGTACCCCAATGACTTGTTTGGTCTTCATAAAATAATTTTTCATAAAATCTCTGTAAACGTGGAAATATCTACAACGCTATCTCTGTAAATGTGTAAACATTTACAATGCTATCTGTATAAACATGGAACTATTTACACCGCCGTCTCTATAAACATGGAAATATCTACACCGATATCTCTATAAACATGGAAATATCTACACCGCTATCTCTATAAACATGGAAATAGCTAAATCGCTATCTGTATAAACATGGAAATATCTACACTGCTGTCTCTATAAACATGGAAATATCTACACCTCTATCTGTATAAACATGGAAATATCAACACCACTGTCTCTATAAACATGGAAATATCTACAATGCTATCTCTATAAACACGCAAATATCTACATCACTGTCTCTATAAACATGGAAATATCTACACCGCTATCTCTATGAACATGGAAATATCTACACTGCTGTCTCTAGAAACAAGGAAATATCTACACCGCTATCTCTATAAACGTGGAAATATATACACCGCTATCTCTAAAAACATGGAAATATCTACACCGCTATCTCTATAAACGTGGGAACATCTACACCGCTAACTCTATAAACCTGGAAATATCTACACCGCTATAAGTATAAATGTGTAAATATCTACACCGCTATCTGTATAAACATGGAAATATCTACACCGCTATCTCTATAAACATGGAAATACTTACACTGCTATCTGTATAAACATGGAAATATTTTCAAAGCTATCTCCATAAACATGGAAATATCTACACCGCTATCTCTATAAACATGGAAATATCTACACCACTATATGTAAAACATGGAAATATCTACACCGCTGTCTGTATAAACATGGAAATATATACACGGCTATCTGTTTAAACATGGAAATATCTACACCACTGACAGTATAAACATGGAAATATCTACACCGCTATCTGTATAAACATGGAAATAACTACACAGCTGTCTCTATAAACATGGAAATATCTACACCGCTATCTGTAGAAACATGGAAACATCTACACCGCCGTCTCTATAAACCTGGAAATATCTACACCGTTATCTGTATTAATGTGGAAATACCTACACCGCTATCTGTATAGACGTGGAAATATCTACATCGCTATGTCTACAAACGTGGAAATAACTACACCGCTATCTGTATAAACATGGAAATATCTACACCGGTATGTGTATAAACGTGGAAATATCTGCACCGCTATGTGCATAAGCTTGGAAATTTCTACACCGCAATCTGTATAAAAGTGGAAATATCTTCACCGCTATCTGTATAAACGTGGAAATATCTACACAGCTATCTCTATAAACGGGGAGATATCTACACAGCTATCTGTATAAACGTGGGAATATCTACACCGCTATCCCTATAAACGTGTAAACATTTACACGGCTATCTGTATAAACATGGAAATATTTACACCGCTATCTCTAAAAACATGGAAATATCTACACCGCTATGTCTATAAACATGAAAATATTTACACCGCTATTTGTATAATCATGGAAATATTTACAGCGCTATCTGTAAAATCTTGGAAATATTTACACCGCTATGTCTATAAAAATGGAAATATCTACACCGCTATCTCCATAAACATGAAAATATCTACACTGGTGTTTGTATGAACATGAAAATATCTACAGTGCTATCTCTATAAACATAGAAATATCTACATTGCTGTCTGTATAAACGTGGAAATATCTACACAGCTATCTGTATAAACATGGAAATATCTACACCGCTATCTGTATAAACATGGAAATATCTACACGGAAAGCTGTATAAACATGGAAATAACTAGACAGTCATCTCTATAAACATGGAAATATCTATACCGCTATCTGTATAAACATGGAAATACCCACACCGCTATCTGTATAAACATGGATATACCCACACCGATATCTGTATAAAGATGGAAATATCTGCACCGCTGTCTTTATAAACATGGAAATATCTGCAACTCTATCTGTGTAAACATAGAAATATCTACACGGCTATTTGTGTAAACATGGAAATATCTGCACCACTATCTGTATAAAGATGGAAATATCTACACCACTATCTGTAAAACGTGGAAATATCTACACCGCTCTCTTTATAAACTTGGAAATATCTACAAGGATATCTGTATAAACATGGAAATATCTACACCGCTATCTGTATAAACAAGGAAATATCTACACTGCCATCTGTATAAACATGGAAATACCTACACCACTATCTAAATAAATATGGAAATATCCACACCGCTATCTCTATAAACATGGAAATACCTACACCGCTTTCTCTATAAACATGGAAATATCTACACTGCAATCTCTATATACATGGAAATATCTACACCGCCATCTTTATAAACATGAAAATATCTAAACCGCGATCTTCAGAAACATGGGTGTATCTACACCTCCATCTGTATAAACATGGAAATATCTACACCACTATCTGTATAAACTTGGAAATATGTTAACTGCCATGTGTATAAACATGGAAATATCTACCCGCCCATCTGTATAAAGATGGAAATATCTACACCGCAATCTGTATAAATATGGAAATACCTACACCGCTACCTCTATAGACATGTAAATATCTACACCGCTATCTGTATAAACATGGAAATAACTACACTGCCATCAGTAGAAAGAAGGAAATATCTACACCGCGAGCTCTATAAACATGGAAATATCTACACTGCTATCTCTATAAACATGGAAATACCAACACCGTTATCTGTATAAACATGGAAATATCTACACCGCTATCTCTATAAGCACGAAAATACTTACACCACCATCTCTATAGGCATGGAAATATTTACACCGCCATCTCTATAAACATAGAAATAACTACACCGCCATACCTATAAACATGGAAATATCTACATCGCCATCTGCATATACATGGAAATATCTACACACACATCTGTATAAACATGGAAATATCTACACTGCCATCTGTATAAACTTAGAAATATCTACACTGACATCTGTACAAAGATGGAAATGTCTACAAAGCGATCTGTATAAACATGGGAATTTCAACACCGCTACCTGTATAAACATGGAAATATCTACACCACTATCAGTATCAACATGCAAATAACTACACCGCAATCTGTATAAACATGGAAATATCTACAATGCTATCTCTGTAAACATGGAAATATCTACACAGCTATCTGTGTAAACTTGGAAATATCTACACCGCAATCTGTGTAAATTTGGCAATACCTACACCGCAATCTGTGCAAAGATGGAAATATCTACACCGCTATCTCTGTAAACATGGAAATATCTACACAGCTATCTGTATAAACATGGAAATATCTACACTGCCATCTGTATAAACATGGAAATATCTACAGCGCCATCTGTATAAACATGGAAATATCTACACTGCCATCTGTTCAAACATGGAAATATCTACACAGCCATCTGTATAAACATGGAAATATCTACACCGCTATCCCTATAAACATGGAAATATCTACACCGTTATCTGTATAAACATGGAAATATCTACATCGCTATCTGTATAAACAGGGAAATATCTACACCGCTATCTGTATAAACATGGAAATATCTACACCGCTTTCTGTATAAAGATGGAAATATCTACACCGCTACCTGTATAAACATGGAAATATATACAATGCTATCTGTGTAAACATGGAAATATCTACACAGCTATATGTGTAAACTTGGAAATCTCTACACAGCTATCTGTGTAAAAATGGAAATATCTACACAGCAATCTGTGCAAAGATGGAAATATCTACACTGCTATCTCTGTAAACATGGAAATATCTACACCGCTATCTGTGTAAACATGGAAATATCTATACCGCAGTCTCTATAAACATGGAAATATCTCCACCGATATCTGTAAAAACATGAAAATATCTACACCGCTATCTGTATAATCATGGACATATCTAAACCGCAATCTGTATAAACATGGAAATATCTACCACAGTATGTGTGTAAACATGGAAATATCTACACAGCTATCTGTGTAACCTTGGAAATATCTACACAGCTATCTGCGTAAACATGGAAATATCTACATGGCAATCTGTGCAAAGATGGAAGTAACTACACCGCTATCTCTGTAAACTTGGAAATATCTACACCGCTACCTGTATAAACATGGATATATCTACACCGCAGTCTGTATAAAAAAGGAAATATCTACACCGCCATCTGTAGAAACATGGAAATAACTACACCGCCATCTGTATAAACATGGAAATACCTACACCGCTATCTGTATAAATATGGAAATATCTACACGGCTATCTTTATAAAGATGGAAATACCTACACCGCTTTCTATATAAACATGAAAATATCTACACTGCTATCTCTATATACATGGAAATATCTACACCTCCATCTCTATAATCATGAAAATATCTACACCGCCATCTTCAGAAACATGAATGTATCTCCACCGCCATCTGTATAAATATGGAAATATCTACCCCACTATCTGTATAAACATGGAAATATCATCACTGTCATCTGTATAAACATGGAAATATCTACACCGCCATCTGTATAGAGATGGAAATATCTACACCGCAATCTGTATAAATATGGAAATAACTACACCGCTATCTCTATAGACATGGAAATATCTACACCGCTATCTGTATAAACATGGAAATATCTACACTGCCATCTGTATAAAGATGGAAATATCTACACCGCGAGCTGTATAAACATGGAAATATCTACACCGCTATCTGTATAAAGATGGAAATACCAACACCGCTATCTCCATAAACATGGAAATACCTACACCGCTATCTCTATAAACAGGAAAATACTTACACCACCATCTCTATCAACATGGAAATATTTACACCGCTATCTCTATAAACTTAGAAATAACTATACCGCCATCTCAATGAACATGGAAATATCTACACCGCTATCTGCATAAACATGGAAATATCTACACAGACATCTGTATAAACATGGAAATATCTACTCCACCATCTCTATAAACATGAAAATATCTACACCGCCATCTTCAGAAACATGGATGTATCTACACCGCCATCTGTATAAACATGGAAATATCTACACCACTATCTGTATAAACATGGAAATATCTTCACTGCCATCTGTATGAACATTGAAATATCTACACTGCCATCTGTATAAAGTTGGAAATATCTGCACCGCAATCTGTATAAATATGGAAATACCTACAACGCTATCTGTATAGACATGGAAATTTCTACACCGCTATCTGTATAAACAAGGAAATATCTACACTGCCATCTGTATAAAGATGGAAATATCTACACCGCGAGCTGTATAAACATGAAAATATCTAAACTGCTATCTCTATATACATGGAAATATCTACACCTTCATCTCAATAAACATGAAAATATCTACACCGCCATCTTCAGAAACATGGATGTATCTACACTGCCATCGGTATAAACATGGAAATATCTACACCACTATCTGTATAAACATGGCAATATCTTCACTGCCATCTGTATAAACATGGAAATATCTACACCGCCATCTGCATAAAGATGGAAATATCCACACGGCCATCTGTGTATAGATGGAAATATCTACAAAGCCATCTGTATACACATGGAAATATCTACACAGCCATCTGTATAAACATGTAAATATTTACGCTGCTATCTCTATAAACATGGAAATATCTTCACCGCCATCTCTATAAACATGAAAATATCTACACTGCCATCTCCATAAACATGGAACTAACTAATCCGCCATCTGTATAAACATGGAAACATCTACCCCGCCAACATGTGAATAAGGAAATATCTACAATGCCATCTGTATAAAGATATAAATATCTGCACCGCGAGCTGCATAAACATGGAAATATCTACATCGCTATCTGTATAAACGTGGAAATACCAACACCGCTATCGGTATAAACATGGAAATATCTACAACGCCATCTACATAAACATGGAAATATCTACACCGCTATGTCTATAAACATGGAAATACCTACACCGCTATCTGTATAAACATGGAAATATCTGCACCGCTATCTGTATAAACATGGAAATACCTACACCGCTATCTGTATAAACATGGAAATATCTATACCGCAATCTGTATAAACATGGAAATATCTACACCGCGATCTGTATAAACATGGAAATATCTACACCGCTACCTGTATAAACATGGAAATATCTACACAGCTATCTCTATAAACATTGAAATATCTACACGTCCATCTTTTTAAAATGGAAATACCTACAAAGTCATCTGTATAAACATGGAAATATCTACACAGCCATCTGTATAAACATGGATATATCTACACAGCCATCTGTATATACATGGAAATATCTACACCACTATCTGTATAAACATGGAAATAACTACACCGCTAATTTTATAAACAAGGAAATATCTACACCGTGATCTGTATAAACATGGAAATATTTACACCACTATCTGTATAATCATGGAAATTTCTACACCGTTATCTGCATAAATATGGAAATATCTACACCGCTATCTCTATAAACATGGAAATATCTACACCGCCATCTGTATAAACATGGAAATATCTACAATGCCATCTGTATACACATGGAAATACCTACACGGCAATCTGTGTATAGATGGAAACATCAACACCGCCATCTGTACAAACTTGGAAATATCTACACCGCTATCTCTATAAACATGGAAATATCTACACTGCGGTCTGTATAAACATGGAAATATCTACACCGGTATCTGTATAAACATGGAAATATCTGCACTACGATCTGTATAAACATGGAAATATCTACCCCACGATCTGTATAAACATGGAAATATCTGCACCGCTATCTCTATAGACATGGAAATATCTACAAAGCCATCTGTATAAACATGGAAATTCCTACACAGTCATGTATAGGAACATGGAAATATCTACACTGCCATCTGTATAAACATAGAAATATCTACACAGCCCTCTGTATAAATATGAAGATAACTGCATAGGCATCTGTATAAACATGGAAATATCTGCACCGCTATCTGTATAAACATGGAAATACCTACACTGCTGTCTCTATAAACACGGCAATATGTGCACCGCTATGTGTATAAACATGGAAATATCTCCACTGCTGTCTGTATAAACATGGAAATATCTCCACCGCTTTCTGTATAAACATAGAAATATCTACAGCGCCATCTCTATGAACATTGAAATATCTACACTGCAATCTGTAAAAACATAGAAATATCTACACAGTCATCTGAATAAACATGGAAATATCTACACCACCATCTGTATAAACATGGAAATACCTTCAATATCATCTGTATACACATGGAAATATCTACAAGACATATGTATAAATATGGAAATATCTACACCGCCATCTGTATAAACATGGAAATATCTACATTGCCATCTGTAGAAAGATGGAAATATCTACACCGCTATCTCTACAGATATGTAAATATCTACACCGCCATCTCTATAAACATGAAAATATCTACACTGCCATCTCCATAAAGATGGAAGTATCTACTCCGCCATGTGTATAAACACGGAAATAACTACACCACCATCTGTGAAAACATGGAAATATCTACACCGCTATCTGTATAAACATGGAAATATCTACACTGCCATCTGCATGTCCATGGAAATATCTACGCCGCCATCTGTATAAACATGAAAATATCTACACGGCCATCTGTGTATAGATGGAAATATCTACACCGCCATCTGTACAAACATGGAAATATCTACACCGCTATCTCTATAAACATGGAAATATCTGCACTGCCATCTGTAAATACATGGAAATACCTATACAGTCATCTGTATAAACATGGAAATATCTACAATGCCATCTGTATACACATGGAAATATCTACACAGCCATCTGTATAAACATGTAAATATTTACGCTGCTATCTCTATAAACATGGAAATATCTTCACTGCCATCTCTATAAACATGAAAATATCTACACTGCCATCTCCATAAACATGGAAGTAACTACTCCGCCATCTGTATAAACATGGAAACATCTACCCCGCCATCATGTGAATAAGGAAATATCTACAATACCATCTGTATAAAGATATAAATATCTGCACCGCGAGGTGCATAAACATGGAAATATCTACATCGCTATCTGTACAAATGTGGAAATACCAACACCGCTATCGGTAAAAACATGGAAATATCTACAACACCATCTATATAAACATGGAAATATCTACACCGCTATGTCTACAAACATGGAAATACCTACACCGCTATCTCTATAAACACAGAAATATCTACACCGCTATCTGTATAAACAAGGAAATATCTACACTGCTATCTGTATAAACACGGAAATATCTACACCGCGATCTGTATAAACATGGAATATCTACACCGCAATCTGTATAAACATGGAAATATCTTCACCGCGATCTCTATAAACATGGAATATCTACACTGCCATCTATATATACATGGAAATATTTACTAAATTATCTGTATAAACATGGAAATATCTACACCGCCATCTGCATAAACACGGAAATATCTACACACCCATGTGTATATACATGGAAATATCTACACCGCTATCTATATAAACATGGAAATATATACACCGCCTTCTGTATAAACATGGAAATACCTATACAATCATCTGTGTAAACATGGAAATATCTACACCACCATCTTTATAAACATGGAAATATCTACAATGCCATCTGTATACACATGGAAATACCTACACGGCAATCTGTGTATAGATGGAAACATCAACACCGCCATCTGTACAAACATGGAATTATCTAGACTTCTATCTGTATAAACATGGAAATATCTACACGGCGGTCTGTATAAACATGGAAATATCTACACCGTTATCTGTATAAACATGGAAATATCTACACCATTATCTGTATAAACATGGAAATATATACACCGCTATCTCTATAAACATGGAAATATGTACAAAGACATCTGTATAAACATGGAAATACCTACACAGTCATGTGTAAGAACATTTAAATACCTACACTGCCATCTGTATAAACATAGAAATATCTACACAGCCCTCTGTATAAATATGGACATATCTGCATAGGCATCTGTGTAAACCTGGAAATATATGCACCGCTATCAGTATAAACATGGAAATACCTACACCGCTGTCTCTATAAACATGGAAATATGTACTCCGCTATGTGTATAAACATGGAAATATCTCCACTGCTGTCAGTATAAACATGGAAATATCTCCACCGTTATGTGTTTAAACATGGAAATATCTACAGCGCCATCTCTATAAACATTGAAATATCTACACTGCCATCTGTAAAAACATGGAAATATCTACACAGTCATCTGAATAAACATGGAAATATCTACACCACCATCTGTATATACATGGAAATATCTACAACAGCATCTGTATACACATGGAAATATCTACACAGACATCTTTATAAATATGGAAATATCTACACGGCCATCTGTATAAACATGGAAATATCTACACTGCCATCTGTAGGAAGATGGAAATATGTACACGGCTATCTCAATAAATATGGAAATATATACACCGCCACCTCTATAAACATGAAAATATATACACTGCCATCTCCATAAAGATGGAAGTATCTACTCCGCCATGTGTATAAACACGGAAATATCTACACCACCATCTGTGTAAACATGGAAATATCTACACCGCTATCTGTATAAACATGGAAATATCTACACCGCCTTCTGCATGTCCATGGAAATAACTATGCCGCCATCGGTATAAACATGGAAATATCTACACAGCCAACTGTGTATAGATGGAAATATCAACACCGCCATCTGTACAAACATGGAAATATCTACATCGGTATCTCTATAAACATGGAAAAATCTGCACTGCCATTTGTAAAAACATGGAAATACGTATACAGTCATCTGTATAAACATGGAAATATCTACAATGCCATCTGTATACACATGGAAATATCTACACAGCCATCTGTATAAACATGTAAATATCTACACTGCTATCTCTATAAGCATGGAAATATCTACACCGCCATCTCTATAAACCTTAAAATATCTACACTGCCATCTCCATGAACATGGAACTAACTACTTCGCCATCTGTATAAACATGGAAACATCTACACCGCCATCTGTGTGACTAAAGAAATATCTACAATGCCATCTGTATAAAGATAGAAATATCTGCACCGCGAGGTGTATAAACATGGAAATATCTACATCGCTATCTGTACAAACGTGGAAATACCAACACCGCTATCGGTAAAAACATGGAAATATCTACAACACCATCTATATAAACATGGAAATATCTACACCGCTATGTCTACAAACATGGAAATACCTACATCGCTATCTCTATAAACACGGAAATATCTACACCGCTATCTGTATAAACAAGGAAATATCTACACTGCTATCTGTATAAACACGGAAATATCTACACTGCGATCTGTATAAACATGGAATATCTACACCGCAATCTGTATAAACATGGAAATATCTTCACCGCGATCTGTATGAACATGGAAATATCTACACCGCTATCTGTATAAACATGGTAATATCTACACCTCCATCTATATAAACATGGAAATATCTACACCGCCATCTGTATAAACTTGGAAATATCTACAATGCCATCTGTAGAAAGATGGAAATATCTACACCGCAATCTGTGTAAACATGGAAATATCTATTCTGATATCTGTAAAAAGATGGAAATATCTACACCGCTATCTGTATAAACGTGGAAATACCAACACCGCTATCGGTATAAACATGGAAATATCTACAACGCAATATATATAAACATGGAAATATCTACACCGCTATGCCTATAAACATGGAAATACCTACACAGCTCTCTCTATAAACATGGAAATATCTACACCGCTATCTGTATAAACATGGAAATATCTACACTGCTATCTGTATAAACATGGAAATAACTTCACCGTGATCTGTATAAACATGGAAATATCTACACTGTGATCTGTATAAACATGGAAATATCTTCACCGCGATCTGTATAAACATGGAAATATCTACATGCCATATGTAGAAAGACGGAAATATCTACTCCGCAGTCTCTGTAAACGTGGAAATATCTACACCGATATCTGTAAAAACATGGAAATATCTACACCGCTATCTTTATAAACATGGAAATATCTACACCGCTATCTTTATAAACATGGAAATATCTACACAGCTATCTCTATAAACATGGTAATATCTACACCGCCATCTGTATAAACATGGAAATACCTACAAAGTCATCTGTATAAACATGGAAATATCTACAGTGCCATTTCTAGAAACATTGACAAATCTACAGTGCCATATGTAAAAACATGGAAATATCTACACAGTCATCTGAATAAACATGGAAATATCTACACCACCATCTGTATAAACATGGAAATACCTACAATACCATCTGTATACTCATGGAAATATCTACACAGACATCTGTATAAATATGGAAATATCTACATGGCCATCTGTATATACATGGAAATAACTACACCGCTATCTCTATAAATATGGAAATATCTACACCGCCATCTCCATAAAGATGAAAATATCTACACTGCCATCTCCATAAAGATGGAAGTATATACTCCGCCATGTGTATAAACACGGAAATATCTACACCACCATCTGTGTAAACATGGAAATATCTACACAGCTATCTGTATAAACATGGAAATATCTACACCGCCATCTGCATGTCCATGGAAATATCTACGCCGCCATCTGTATAAACATGGAAATATCTACACGGCCATCTGTGTATAGATGGAAATATCAACACCGCCATCTGTACAAACATGGAAATATCTACACCGCTATCTCTATAAACATGGAAATATCTGCACTGCCATCTGTAAAAACATGGAAATACCTATACAGTCATCTGTATAAACATGTAAATATCCACACTGCTATCTCTATAAGCATGGAAATATCTGCACCGTCATCTCTATAAACATGAAAATATCTACACTGCCATCTCCATAAACATGGAACTAACTACTCCGCCATCTGTATAAACATGGAAACATCTACACCGTCATCTGTGTGAATAAGGAAATATCTACAATGCCATCTATATAAAGATATAAATATCTGCACTGCGAGATGTATAAACATGGAAATATCTACATCCCTATCTGTATAAACGTGGAAATACCAACAACGCTATCGGTATAAACATGGAAATATCTACAACGCCATCTATATAAACATGGTAATATGTACATTGCTATGTCTATGAACATGGAAATAACTACACCGCTATCTCTGTAAACATGGAAATATCTACACCGCTATCTGTATAAACATGGAAATATCTACACCGCGATCTGTATAACATGGAAATATCTACACCGCTTTCTGTATAAATATGGAAATACATACACACCTATCTCTATAAACATGGAAATATCTACACCGCAATCTGTATAAACATGGAAATACCTACAAAGTCATCTGTTTAAACATGGAAATATCTACACAGCCATCTGTATAAACATGGAAATATCTACAGAGCCGTCTGTATATACATGGAAATATCTACACCGTTATCTGTATAAACATAGAAATAAATACACCACTATTTGTATAAACAAGGAAATATCTACACCACCATTTTTTAAACATGGAAATATCTACAGAGACATCTGTTTATACATGGAAATATCTACACCGCTATCTGTATAAACATGGAAATATCTACACTGCCATCTGTAAAAACATGGAAATACCTATAAAGTCATCTGTATAAACATGGAAATATCTACAATGCCATCTGTATACACATGGAAATATCTACACAGCCATCTGTATAAACATGTAAATATCTACACTGCTATCTCTATAAGCATGGAAATATCTACAACGCCATCTCAATAAACATGAAAATACCTACACTGCCATCTCCATAAACATGGAACTAACTACTCCGCCATCTGCATAAACATGGAAACATCTACACCGCCATCTGTGTGAATAAGGAAATATCTACAATGCCATCTGTATAAAAATATATATATCGGCACCGCGAGCTGTATAAACATGGAAATATCTACAATGCCATCTGTAGAAACATGGAAATATCTACACCGCAATCTGTGTAAACATGGAATTATCTATTCCGATATCTGAAAAAAGATCAAATATCTACACCGCTATCAGTATAAACGTGGAAATACCAACACCGCTATCGGTATAAACATGGAAATATCTACATCGCTATCTGCATAAACGTGGAAATTCCAACACTGCTATCATTATTAACATGGAAATAACTACAACGCCATCTATATAAACATGGAAATATCTACACCGCTATGTCTATAAACATGGAAATACCTACACTGCTATCTCTATAAACATGGAAATATCCACACCGCCATCTGCATATCCATGGAAATATCTTCAACGCCATCTGTATAAAGATGGAAATATCTTCACGACAATCTGTGTACAGATGGAAATATCAACACCGCCATCTGTCAAAACATGGAAATATCAACACCGCTATCTGTATAAACATAGAAATACCGACACTGCAGTCTGTGTAAACATGGAAATATCTACACCGCTATGTCTTTAAACATGGAAATACCTACACCGCTATCTCTATAAACATGGAAATATCCACACCGCCATCTGCATATCCATGGAAATATCTACAACGCCATCTGTATAAAGATGGAAATATCTACACGGAAATCTGTGTACAGATGGAAATATCAACACCGCCATCTGTACATACATGGAAATGTCTACACTGCTATCTGTATAAACATAGAAATACCTAAACTTCAGTCTGTATAAACATGGAAATATCTACTCCGGTATCTGTATATACATGGAAATATCTACCCCACGATTTGTATAAACATGGAAATATATACACCGCTATCTGTATAAACATGGAAATATCTCCACGGCTATCTCTATAAACATGGAAATTACTACACCGCCATCTGTATAAACATGCAAATTCCTACAAAGTCATCTGTATAAACATGGAAATATCTACACAGCCATCTGTATAAACATGGAAATATCTACACCGCCATCTGTATATACATGGAAATATCTACACCGCTATCTCTATAAACATGGAAATATCTACACCGTGATCTGTATAACATGGAAATATCTACACCGCTATCTGTAGAAACATGGAAATATTTACACTGCTATCTATATAAACATGGAAATATGTACACTGTTAATGTATAAATATGGAAATACCTACACCGCTATCTCTATAAACATGGAAATATCTACACCGCCATCTGTATAAACATGGAAATATCTACACTGCGGTCTGTATAAACATGGAAATTTCTACACCAAGATCTGTATAAACATGGAAATATTTACACCGCTATCTGTATAAACATGGAAATATCTACACCGCTATATCTATAAACATGGAAATATCTACAAAGCCATCTGTATAAACATGGAAATACCAACACGGTCATGTGTAGGAACATGGAAATATCTACACCGCAATCTGTATAAACATGGAAATATCTACACCGCGATCTGTATAACATGGAAATATCTACACCGCTTTCTGTATAAATATGGAAATACATACACACCTATCTCTATAAACATGGAAATATCTACACCGCAATCTGTATAAACATGGAAATATCCACAGAGCCGTCTGTATATACATGGAAATATCTACACCGTTATCTGTATAAACATGGAAATAAATACACCACTATTTGTATAAACAAGGAAATATCTACACCACCATTTGTTTAAACATGGAAATATCTACAGAGACATCTGTTTATACATGGAAATATCTACACCGCTATCTGTATAAACATGGAAATATCTACACTGCCATCTGTAAAAACATGGAAATACCTATACAGTCATCTGTATAAACATGGAAATATCTACAATGCCATCTGTATACACATGGAAATATCTACACAGCCATCTGTATAAACATGTAAATATCTACACTGCTATCTCTATAAGCATGGAAATATCTACAACGCCATCTCTATAAACATGAAAATACCTACACTGCCATCTCCATAAACATGGAACTAACTACTCCGCCATCTGCATAAACATGGAAACATCTACACCGCCATCTGTGTGAATAACTACAATGTATATTGTATAACTACAATATATATTGTGAAATATCTACAATGCCATCTGTATAAAAATATATATATCTGCACCACGAGCTGTATAAACATGGAAATATCTACATCGCTATCTGTATAAACGTGGAAATATCTACACCGCTATCTCTATAAACATGGAAATATCTACAAAGCCACCTGTATAAACATGGAAATACCAACACAGTCATGTGTAGGAACATGGAAATATCTACTCCGCTATCTGTATAAACATGGAAAGGTCTACACCGCGATCTGTATAACATGGAAATATCTACACCGCTATCTGTATAAACATGGAAATATTTACACTGCTATCTGTATAAACATGGAAATATGTACACCGTTATCTGTATAAATATGGAAATACCTACACCGCTATCTCTATAAACATGGAAATAACTACACCGCCATCTGTATAAACATGGAAATATCTACCCTGCGGTCTGTATAAACATGGAAATTTCTACACCACGATCTGTATAAACATGGAAATATTTACACCGCTATCTGTATAAACATGGAAATATCTACACCGCTATCTCTATAAACATGGAAATATCTACAAAGCCATCTGTATAAATATGGAAATACCAACACAGTCATGTGTAGGAACATGGAAATATCTACACCGCAATCTGTATAAACATGGAAATATCTACAACGCGATCTGTATAACATGGAAATATCTACACCGCTTTCTGTATAAATATGGAAATACCTACACACTTATCTCTATAAACATGGAAATATCTACACCGCAATCTGTACAAACATGGAAATACCTACAAAGTCATCTGTTTAAACATGGAAATATCTACACAGCCATCTGTATAAACATGGAAATATCTACAGAGCCGTCTGTATATACATGGAAATATCTACACCGCTATCTGTATAAACATGGAAATAAATGCACCACTATTTGTATAAACAAGGAAATATCTACACCACCATCTGTTTAAACATGGAAATATCTACAGAGACATCTGTTTATACATGGAAATATCTACACCGCTATCTGTATAAACATGGAAATATCTACACTGCCATCTGTAAAAACATGGAAATACCTATACAGTCATCTGTATAAACATGGAAATATCTACAATGCCATCTGAATACACATAGAAATATCTACACAGCCATCTGTATAAACATGTAAATATCTACACTGCTATCTCTATAAGCATGGAAATATCTACAACGCCATCTCTATAAAAATGAAAATATCTACACTGCCATCTACATAAACATGGAACTAACTACTCCGCCATTTGCATAAACATGGAAACATCTACACCGCCATCTGTGTGAATAAGGAAATATCTACAATGCCATCTGTATAAAAATATATATATCAGCACCGCGAGCTGTATAAACATGGAAATATCTACATCGCTATCTGTATAAACGTGGAAATACCAACACTGCTATCATTATAAACATGGAAATATCTACAACGACATCTATATAAACATGGAAATATCTACACCGCTATGTCTATAAACATGGAAATACCTACACCGCTATCTCTATAAACATGGAAATATCCACACCGCCATCTGCATATCCATGGAAATATCTACAACGCCATCTGTATAAAGATGGAAATATCTTCACGGCAATCTGTGTACAGATGGAAATATCAACACCGCCATCTGTACAAACATGGAAATATCTACACCGCTATCTGTATAAACATAGAAATACCGACACTGCAGTCTGTATAAACATGGAAATATCTACTCCGGTATCTGTATATACATGGAAATATCTACCCCACGATCTGTATAAACATGGAAATATATACACCGCTATCTGTATAAACATGGAAATATCTGCACCGCTATCTCTATAAACATGGAAATTTCTACACCGCCATCTGTATAAACATGGAAATACCTACAATGTCATCTGTATAAACTTGGAAATATCTACACAGCCATCTGTATAAACATGGAAATATCTACACAGCCATCTGTATATACATGGAAATATCTACATCGCTCTCTGTATAAACCTGGGAATAACTACACCGCTATTTGTATAAACAAGCAAATATCTACACCGTGATCTGAATAAACATGGAAATATCTACACCGCCATCTCTATAAACATGGAAATATCTACAGCCCTATCTGTATAAACATGGAAATATCCACACCGCTATCTCTATAAACATGGAAAAATCAACACCGCTATCTCTATGAACATGGAAATATCTACACCACCATCTCTATAAACATGGAAATATCTACACCACGATCAGTATAAACATGGAAATATCAACACCGTGATCTGTACAAACATGGAAATACCTTCACCACGATCTGAATAAACATGGAAATATCTACACCGCAATCTGTGTAAACATGGAAATAGCTACACCGATATCTGTAAAAACATGGAAATATCTCCACCGCTATCTGCATAAACATGGAAATATCTACACCGCGATCTGTATAAACATGGAAATATCTACACCGCGATCTGTATAAACATGGAAATATGTACACCGCTATCTGTATAAACATGGGAATATCTACACCGCTATCTCTATAAACATGGAAATATCTACACCGCCATGTGTATAACCATGGAAATACCTACAAAGTCATCTGTATAAACATGGAAATATTTACACAGCCATCTGTATAAAAATGGAAATATCTACACAGCTATCTCTATAAACATGGAAATATCTACACCGCCATCTATATATCCATGGAAATATCTGCACCGCCGTCTGTATAAACATGGAAATATCTACACGTTCATCTGTGTATAGATGGAAATATCAACACCGCCATCTGTACAAACATGGAAATATCTGCACCGCTATCTGTATAAACATGGAAATATCTACACCACAGTCTGTATAAACATGGAAATATCTACACCCCTATCTGTATAAACATGGAAATATCTACACAGCTATCTCTATAAACATGGAAATATCTACAAAGACATCTGTATAAACATGGAAATATCTACACGACCATCTGTATAAACATGGAAATATGTACAATGCCATCTGTATACACATGGAAATATCTACACAGCCATCTGAATAAACATGTAAATTTCTACACTGCTATCTCTATAAACATGGAAGTATCTACACCGCCATCTTTATAAACATGAAAATATCTACACTGCCATCTCCATAAACATGGAACTAACAACTCCGCCGTCTGTATAAACATGGAAACATCTACACCGCCATCTGTGTGAATTAGGAAATATCTACAATGCCATCTCTATAAAGATATAAATATCTGCACCGCGAGCTGCATAAACATGGAAATATCTACATCGCTATCTGTATAAACGTCGAAATACCAACACCACGATCGGTATAAACATGGAAATAGCTACAACGCCATCTTTATAAACATGGAAATATCTACAACGCTATGTCTATAAACATGGAAATACCTACACCGCTATCTGTATAAACATGGAAATATCTACACCGCGATCTGTATAAACATGGAAATATTTACACCGCTATCTGTATAAACATGGAAATATCTACACAGCTATTTCTATAAACATGGAAATATCTACACAGCTATCTCTATAAACATGGAAATATCTACACAGCTATCTCTATAAACATGGAAATATCTACACTGCCATCTGTATAAACATGGAAATACCTACAAAGTCATCTGTATAAACATGGAAATATCTACACAGCCATCTGTATAAACATGGAAATATCTACACAGCTATCTGTATATACATGGAAATATCTACACCGCTATCTGTATAAACAAGGAAATATCTACACCGTGATCTGTATAAACATGTAAATATCTACACCGCTATCTGTATAAACAAGGAAATATCTACACCGCTATCTGTATAAACATGGAAATAACTACACCGCTAATTATATAAACAAGGAAATATCTTCACCGCCATCTGTTTAAACATGGAAATATATACAGAGACATCTGTTTATACATGGAAATATCTACACCGCTATCTGTATAAACATGCTAATAACTACACCGCTCTCTGCATAAATGTGGAAATATTTGCACTGCTATCCCTATAAACATAGTAATATCAACACCGCGATTTGTATAAACATGGATGTATCTACACCGTGATCTGTATAAACATGGAAATATCTACACCGCGATCTGTATAAACATGGAAATATCTACACCGTGATCTGTATAAACATGGAAATATCTACACCGCGATCTGTATAAACATGGAAATATCTACACTGTGATCTGTATAAACATGGAAATATCTACACCGCCATCTCCTTAAACATGGAAATATCTACACAAATATCTGTATAAACATGGAAATATCCACACCCCTATCTCTATAAACATGGAAAAATCAACACCGCTATCTTTATGAACATGGAAATATCTACACCGCCATCTCTATAAACATGAAAATATCTACACCGCGATCCGTATAAACGTGGAAATATCTACACCGCTATCTCTATAAACATGGAAATATCTCCACTGCTATCTCTATAAACATCAAAATATCTACACCGCCATCTGTATAAACATGGAAATACTTACAAAGTTATCGGTATAAACATGGAAATATCAACACCGCCATCTGTATAAACATGGAAATACCTACACAGCCATGTGTATATTCATGGAAATAACTACACCGCTATCTATATAAACATGGAAATAACTACAACGCTATCTGTATAAACATGGAAATATCTACACCGCCATCTACATATCCATGGAAATTTCTGCGCCGCAGTCTGCATAAACATGGAAATAACTACATGGTCATCTGTGTATAGATGGAAATATCAACACCGCCTTCTGTACAAACATGGAAATATCTACACCGCTATCTGTGTAAACATGGAAATATCTACACCGCGGCCTGTATAAATATGGAAATATCTAAACCGCTATCTGTATAAACATGGAAATATCTACACCGCTAACTCTATAAACATGGAAATATCTACACCGTGATCTGTATAAACACGGAAATATTTACACTGCTATCTGTATAAACATGGAAATATGTACACCGTTATCTGTATAAATATGGAAATACCTACACCGCTATCTCTATAAACATGGAAATATCTACACCGCCATCTGTATAAACATGGAAATATCTACACTGCGGTCTGTATAAACATGGAAATTTCTACACCACGATCTTTATAAACATGGAAATATTTTCACCGCTATCTGTATAAACATGGAAATATCTACACGGCTATCTCTATAAACATGGAAATATCTACAAAGCCATCTGTATAAACATGGAAATACCAACACAGTCATGTGTAGGAACATGGAAATATCTACACCGCAATCTGTATAAACATGGAAATATCTACACCGCGATCTGTATAACATGGAAATATCTACACCGCTTTCTGTATAAACATGGAAATACCTACACACCTATCTCTATAAACATGGAAATATGTACACCACAATCTGTATAAACATGGAAATACCTACAAAGTCATCTGTTTAAACATGGAAATATCTACACAGCCATCTGTATAAATATGGAAATAACTACACCGCCATCTGTATAAACATGGAAATATCTACACTGCGGTCTGTATAAACATGGAAATTTCTACACCACGATCTGTATACACATGGAAATATTTTCACCGCTATCTGTATAAACATGGAAATATCTACACGGATATCTCTATAAACATGGAAATATCTACAAAGCCATCTGTATAAACATGGAAATACCAACACAGTCATGTGTAGGAACATGGAAATATCTACACCGCAATCTGTATAAACATGGAAATATCTACACCGCGATCTGTATAACATGGAAATATCTACACCGCTTTCTGTATAAACATGGAAATACCTACACACCTATCTCTAAAAACATGGAAATATGTACACCACAATCTGTATAAACATGGAAATACCTACAAAGTCATCTGTTTAAACATGGAAATATCTACACAGCCATCTGTATAAATATGGAAATATCTACAGAGCCGTCTGTATATACATGGAAATATCTACACCGCTATCTGTATAAACATGGAAATAAATACACCACTATTTGTATAAACAAGGAAATATCTACATCACCATCTGTTTAAACATGGAAATATCTACAGAGACATCTGTTTATACATGGAAATATCTACACCGCTATCTGTATAAACATGCAAATATCTTCACTGCCATCTGTAAAAACATGGAAATACCAATACAGTCATCTGTATAAACATGGAAATATCTACAATGCCATCTGTATACACATGGAAATATCTACACAGCCATCTGTATAAACATGTAAATATCTACACTGCTATCTCTATAAGCATGGAAATATCTACAACGCCATCTCTATAAACATGAAAATATCTACACTGCCATCTCCATAAACATGGAACTAACTACTCCGCCATCTGCATAAACATGGAAACATCTACACCGCCATCTGTGTGAATAAGGAAATATCTACAATGCCATCTGTATAAAAATATATATATCTGCACCGCGAGCTGTATAAACATGGAAATATCTACATCGCTATCTTCATAAACGTGGAAATACCAACACTGCTATCATTATAAACATGGAAATATCTACAACGCCATCTATATAAACATGGAAATATCTACACCGCTATGTCTATCAACATGGAAATACCTACACCGCTATCTCTATAAACATGGAAATATCCACACCGCCATCTGCATATCCATGGAAATATCTACAACGCCATCTATATAAAGATGGAAATAACTTCACGGCAATCTGTGTACAGATGGAAATATCAACACCGCCATCTGTACAAACATGGAAATATCTACACCGCTATCTGTATAAACATAGAAATACCGACACTGCAGTCTATATAAACATGGAAATATCAACACCGCTATGTCTTTGAACATGGAAATACCTACACCGCTATCTCTATAAACATGGAAATATCCACACCGCCATCTGCATATCCATGGAAATATCTACAATGCCATCTGTATAAAGATGGAAATATCTACACGGAAATCTGTGTACAGATGGAAATATCAACACCGCCATCTGTACATACATGGAAATATCTACACTGCTATCTGTATAAACATAGAAATACCTACACTTCAGTCTGTATAAACATGGAAATATCTACTCCGGTATCTGTATATGCATGGAAATATCTACCCCACGATCTGTATAAACATGGAAATATATACACCGCTATCTGTATAAACATGGAAATATCTGCACCGCTATCTCTATAAACATGGAAATTTCTACACCGCCATCTGTATAAACATGGAAATACCTACAAAGTCATCTGTATAAACATGGAAATATCTACACAGCCATCTGTATAAACATGGAAATATCCACACCGCCATCTGTATATACATGGAAATATCTACACCGCTATCTCTATAAACGTGGAAATATCTACACTGCCATCTCTATAAACATGGAAATGTCTACACTGCGGTCTGTATAAACATGGAAATTTCTACACCACGATCTGTATAAACATGGAAAGATTTACACCGCTATCTGTATAAACATGGAAATATCTACAACGCTATCTCTATAAACATGGAAATATCTACAAAGCCATCTGTATAAACATGGAAATACCAACACAGTCATGTGTAGGAACATGGAAATATCTACACCGCTATCTGTATAAACATGGAAATATCTACACCGCGATCTGTATAACATGGAAATATCTACACCGCTATCTGTATAAACATGGAAATATTTACACTGCTATCTGTATAAACATGGAAATATGTACACCGTTATCTGTATAAATATGGAAATACCTACACCGCTATCTCTATAAACATGGAAATATCTACACCGCCATCTGTATAAACATGGAAATATCTACACTGCGGTCTGTATAAACATGGAAATTTCTACACCACGATCTGTATAAACATGGAAAGATTTACACCGCTATCTGTATAAACATGGAAATATCTACACCGCTATCTCTATAAACATGGAAGTATCTACAAAGCCATCTGTATAAACATGGAAATACCAACAGAGTCATGTGTAGGAACATGGAAATATCTACACCGCAATCTGTATAAACATGGAAATATCTACACCGCTATCTGTATAAACATAGAAATACCGACACTGCAGTCTATATAAACATGGAAATATCAACACCGCTATGTCTTTGAACATGGAAATACCTACACCGCTATCTCTATAAACATGGAAATATCCACACCGCCATCTGCATATCCATGGAAATATCTACAATGCCATCTGCATAAAGATGGAAATATCTACACGGAAATCTGTGTACAGATGGAAATATCAACACCGACATCTGTACATACATGGAAATATCTACACTGCTATCTGTATAAACATAGAAATACCTACACTTCAGTCTGTATAAACATGGAAATATCTACTCCTGTATCTGTATATACATGGAAATATCTACCCCACGATCTGTATAAACATGGAAATATATACACCGCTATCTGTATAAACATGGAATTATCTGCACCGCTATCTCTATAAACATGGAAATTTCTACACCGCCATCTGTATAAACATGGAAATACCTACAAAGTCATCTGTATAAACATGGAAATATCTACACAGCCATCTGTATAAACATGGAAATATCTACACCGCCATCTGTATATACATGGAAATATCTACACCGCTATCTCTATAAACGTGGAAATATCTACACTGCCATCTGTATAAACATGGAAATGTCTACACTGCGGTCTGTATAAACATGGAAATTTCTACACCACGATCTGTATAAACATGGAAAGATTTACACCGCTATCTGTATAAACATGGAAATATCTACACCACTATCTCTATAAACATGGAAATATCTACAAAGCCATCTGTATAAACATGGAAATACCAACACAGTCATGTGTAGGAACATGGAAATATCTACACCGCTATCTGTATAAACATGGAAATATCTACACCGCGATCTGTATAACATGGAAATATCTACACCGCTATCTGTATAAACATGGAAATATTTACACTGCTATCTGTATAAACATGGAAATATGTACACCGTTATCTGTATAAATTTGGAAATACCTACACCGCTATCTCTATAAACATGGAGATATCTACACCGCCATCTGTATAAACATGGAAATATCTACACTGAGGTCTGTATAAACATGGAAATTTCTACACCACGATCTGTATAAACATGGAAAGATTTACACCGCTATCTGTATAAACATGGAAATATCTACACCGCTATCTCTATAAACATGGAAATATCAACAAAGCCATCTGTATAAACATGGAAATACCAACACAGTCATGTGTAGGAACATGGAAATATCTACACCGCAATCTGTATAAACATGGAAATATCTACACCACGATCTGCATAACATGGAAATATCTACACCGCTTTCTGTATAAATATGGAAATACCTACACACCTATCTCTATAAACATGGAAATATCTGCACCGCAATCTGTATAAACATGGAAATACCTACAAAGTCATCTGTTTAAACATGGAAATATCTACACAGCCATCTGTATAAACATGGAAATATCTACAGAGCCGTCTGTATATACATGGAAATATCTACACCGCTATCTGTATAAACATGGAAATAAATACACCACTATTTGTTTAAACAAGGAAATATCTACACCACCATCTGTTTAAACATGGAAATATCTACAGAGACATCTGTTTATACATGGAAATATCTACACCGCTTTCTGTATAAACATGGAAATATCTTCACTGCCATCTGTAAAAACATGGAAATACCTACACAGTCATCTGTATAAACATGGAAATATCTACAATGCCATCTGTATACACATGGAAATATCTACACAGCCATGTGTATAAACATGTAAATAACTACACTGCTATCTCTATAAACATGGAAATATCTACAACGTCATCTCTATAAACGTGAAAATACCTACACTGCCATCTCCATAAACATGGAACTAACTACTCCGCCATCTGCATAAACATGGAAACATCTACACCGCCATCTGTGTGAATAAGGAAATATCTACAATGCCATCTGTATAAAAATATATATATCGGCACCGCGAGCTGTATCAACATGGAAATATCTACATCGCTATCTGTATAAACGTGGAAATAGCAACACTGCTATCATTATAAACATGGAAATATATACAACGCCATCTATATAAACATGGAAATATCTACACCGCTATGTCTATAAAAATGGAAATACCTACACCGCTATCTCTATAAACATGGAAATATCCACACCGCCATCTGCATATCCATGGAAATATCTACAACGCCATCTGTATAAAGATGGAAATATCTTCACGGCAATCTGTGTACAGATGGAAATATCAACACCGCCATCTGTACAAACATGGAAATATCTACACCGCTATCTGTATAAACATAGAAATACCGACACTGCAGTCTGTATAAACATGGAAATATCTACACCGCTATGTCTTTAAACATGGAAATACCTACACCGCTATCTCTACAAACATGGAAATATCCACACCGCCATCTGCATATCCATGGAAATATCTACAACGCCATCTGTATAAAGATGGAAATATCTACACGGAAATCTGTGTACAGATGGAAATATCAACACCGCCATCTGTACATACATGGAAATGTCTACACTGCTATCTGTATAAACATAGAAATACCTACACTTCAGTCTGTATAAACATGGAAATATCTACTCCGGTATCTGTATATACATGGAAATATCTACCCCACGATCTGAATAAACATGGAAATATATACACCGCTATCTGTATAAACATGGAAATATCTGCACCGCTATCTCTATAAACATGGAAATTTCTACACCGCCATCTGAATAAACATGGAAATACCTACAAAGTCATCTGTATAAACATGGAAATATCTACACAGCCATCTGTATAAACATGGAAATATCTACACCGCCATCTGTATATACATGGAAATATCTACACCGCTATCCCTATAAACATGGAAATATCTACACCGCCATCTGTATAAACATGGAAATGTCTACACTGCGGTCTGTATAAACATGGAAATTTCTACACCACGATCTGTATAAACATGGAAAGATTTACACCGCTATCTGTATAAACATGGAAATATCTACACCGCTATCTCTATAAACATGGAAATATCTACAAAGCCATCAGTATAAACATGGAAATACCAACACAGTCATGTGTAGGAACATGGAAATATCTACACCGCTATCTGTATAAACATGGAAATATCTACACCGCGATCTGTATAACATGGAAATATCTACACCGCTTTCTGTATAAATATGGAAATACCTACACACCTATCTCTATAAACATGGAAATATCTACACCGCAATCTGTATAAACATGGAAATACCTACAAAGTCATCTGTTTAAACATGGAAATATCTACACAGCCATCTGTATAAACATGGAAATATCTACAGAGCCGTCTGTATATACATGGAAATATCTACACCGCTATCTGTATAAACATGGAAATAAATACACCACTATTTGTATAAACAAGGAAATATCTACACCACCATCTGTTTAAACATGGAAATATCTACAGAGACATCTGTTTATACATGGAAATATCTACACCGCTATCTGTATAAACATGGAAATATCTACACTGCCATATGTAAAAACATGGAAATACCTATACAGTCATCTGTATAAACATGGAAATATCTACAATGCCATCTGTATACACATGTAAATATCTACACTGCTATCTCTATAAGCTTGGAAATATCTACAACGCCATCTCTATAAACATGAAAATATCTACACTGCCATCTCCATAAACATGGAACTAACTACTCCGCCATCTGCATAAACATGGAAACATCTACACGGCCATCTGTGTGAATAAGGAAATATCTACAATGCCATCTGTATAAAAATATATATATCTGCACCGCGATCTCTATAAACATGGAAATATCTACATCGCTATCTGTATAAACGTGGAAATAGCAACACTGCTATCATTATAAACATGGAAATATCTACAACGCCATCTATATAAACATGGAAATATCTACACCGCTATGTCTATAAACATGGAAATACCTACACCGCTATCTCTATAAACATGGAAATATCCACACCGCCATCTGCATATCCATGGAAATATCTACAACGCCATCTGTATAAAGATGGAAATATCTTCACGGCAATCTGTGTACAGATGGAAATATCAACACCGCCATCTGTACAAACATGGAAATATCTACACCGCTATCTGTATAAACATAGAAATACCGACACTGCAGTCTGTATAAACATGGAAATATCTACTCCGGTATCTGTATATACATGGAAATATCTACCCCACGATCTGTATAAACATGGAAATATATACACCGCTATCTGTATAAACATGGAAATATCTGCACCGCTATCTCTATAAACATGGTAATTTCTACACCGCCATCTGTATAAACATGGAAATACCTACAAAGTCATCTGTATAAACATGGAAATATCTACACAGCCATCTGTATAAACATGGAAATATCTACACAGCCATCTGTATATACATGGAAATATCTACATCGCTCTCTGTATAAACATGGGAATAACTACACCGCAATTTGTATAAACTAGCAAATATCTGCACCGTGATCTGAATAAACATGGAAATATCTACACCGCCATCTCTATAAACGTGGAAATATCTACAGCCCTATCTGTATAAACATGGAAATATCCACACCGCTATCTCTATAAACATGGAAAAATCAACACCGCTATCTCTATGAACATGGAAATATCTACACCACCATCTCTATAAACATGGAAATATCTACACCACGATCAGTATAAACATGGAAATATCAACACCGCTATCTGTATAAACATGGAAATATCTACACCGCGATCTGTATAAACATGGAAATATCTACACCGCGATCTGTACAAACATGGAAATACCTTCACCACGATCTGTATAAACATGGAAATATGTACACCGCTATCTGTATAAACATGGTAATATCTAAACCACCATCTATATAGACATGGAAACTTCTACACCGCCATCTGTATAAACATGGAAATATCTACAATGCCATCTGTAGAAAGATGGAAATATCTACACCGCAATCTGTGTAAACATGGAAATCTCTACACCGATATCTGTAAAAACATGGAAATATCTTCACCGCTATCTGTATAAACATGGAAATATCTACACCGCGATCTGTATAAACATGGAAATATCTACACCACGATCTGTATAAACATGGAAATATCTACACCGCTATCTGTATAAACGTGGAAATATCTACACCGCAATCTCTATAAACATGGAAATATCTACACCGCCATGTGTATAAACATGGAAATACCTACAAAGTCATCTGTAGAAACATGGAAATATTTACACAGCCATCTGTATAAAAATGGAAATATCTACACAGCTATCTCTATAAACATGGAAATATCTACACCGCCATCTACATATCCATGGAAATATCTGCACCGCCGTCTGTATAAACATGGAAATATCTACACGTTCATCTGTGTATAGATGGAAATATCAACACCGCAATCTGTTCAAACATGGAAACATCTGCACCGCTCTCTGTATAAACATGGAAATATCTACACCGCGGTCTGTATAAACATGGAAATATCTACACCGCTATCTGTATAAACATGGAAATATCTACACCGCTATCTCTATAAACATGGAAGTATCTACAAAGACATCTGTATAAACATGGAAATACTTATAGAGTTATCTGTGTAAACATGGAAATATCTACACCACCATCTGTATAAACATGGAAATAGGTACAATGCCATCTGTATACACAAGGAAATATCTACACAGCCATCTGAATAAACATGCAGATTTCTACACTGCTATCTCTATAAACATGGAAGTATCTACACCGCCATCTCTATAAACATGAAAATATCTACACTAGCATCTCCATAAACATGGAACTACCTACTCCGGCATCTGTATAAACATGGAAACATCTACACCGCCATCTGTGTGAATAAGGAAATATCTACAATGCCATCTCTATAAAGATATAAATACCTGCACCGCGAGCTGCATAAACATGGAAATATCTACATCGCTATCTGTATAAACGTCGAAATACCAACACCGTTATCGGTATAAACATGGAAATAGCTACAACGCCATCTTTATAAACATGGAAATATCTACAACGCTATGTCTATAAACATGGAAATACCTACACCGCTATCTCTATAAACATGGAAATAGCTACACCGCAATCTGTATAAACATGGAAATATCTTCACCACGATCTGTATAAACATGGAAATATCTACAACGCTATCTGTATAAACATGGTAACATCTACAACACCATCCATATAACCATGGAAATATCTACACCGCCATCTGTATAAACATGGAAATATCTACAATGCCATCTGTAGAAAGATGGAAATATCTACACAGCCATCTGTATAAACATGGAAATATCTACTCAGCCATCTGTATATACATGGAAATATCTACATCGCTCTCTGTATAAACCTGGGAATAACTACACCGCTATTTGTATAAACAAGCAAATATCTACACCGTGATCTGTATAAACATGGAAATATCTACACCGCCATCTCTATAAACATGGAAATATCTACAGCCCTATCTGTATAAACATGGAAATATCCACACCGCTGTCTCTATAAACATGGAAAAATCAACACCGCTATCTCTATGAACATGGAAATATCTACACCATCATCTCTATAAACATGGAAATATCTACACCATGATCAGTATAAACATGGAAATATCAACACCGCTATCTGTATAAACATGGAAATATCTACACCGCGATCTGTATAAACATGGAAATATCAACACCGCGATCTGTACAAACATGGAAATACCTTCACCACGATCTGTATAAACATGGAAATATCTACACCGCGATCTGTATAAACATGGAAATATCTACACCGCGATCTGTATAAACATGGAAATATCTACACCGCCATCTTTATAAACATGGAAATACCTACACCCCTATCTGTATAAACATGGAAATATCCCCACCGCTATCTCTATAAACATGGAAAAGTAAACACCGCTATCTCTATGAACATGGAAACATCTACACCGCCATCTCTATAAACATGGAAATGTCTACACCACGATCAGTATAAACATGGAAATATCTACACCGCTATCTGTATAAACATGGAAATATCTCCACTGCTATCTCTATAAATATTGAAATATCTACACCGCCATCTGTATAAACATGGAAATACAAAGTTATCTGTATAAACATGGAAATATCTACAACACCATCTGTATAAACATGGAAATATCTACACAGCCATGTGTATATACATGGAAATATCTACACCGCTATCTATATAATCATGGAAATAACTACACCGCTATCAGTATAAACATGGAAATATCTACCACGTTATCTACATATCTATGGAAATATCTGTGCCACCATCTGTATAAACATGGAAATATCGACACAGTCATCTGTGTATAGATGGAAATATCAACACCGCCATCTGTACAAACATGGAAATATCTGCACCGCTATCTGTATACACATGGAAATATCTACACCGCGGTTTGTATATACATGGAAATATCTACACCGCTAGCTGTATAAACATGGAAATATCTGCATCGCTATCTGTATAAACATGGAAATATCTACACCACGATCTTTATAAAAATGGAAATATATACAGCGAAATCTGTATAAACATGGGAATTTCTGCACCGCTATCTCTATAAACATGTTAATATCTACAAAGCCATCTGTATAAAGATGGAAATACCTAAACAATCATGTGTAGGAACATGGAAATATCTACACTGCCATCTGTATAAACATAGAAATATCTACACAGCCCTCTGTATAAATATGGAAATATCTGCATAGGCATCTGTGTAAACATGGAAATATCTGCACCGCTATCTGTATAAACATGGAAATACCTACACTGCTGTCTGTATAAACATGGAAATATCTCCACCGTTATCTGTTTAAACATGGAAATATCTACAGCGCCTTCTCTATAAAGATTGAAATATCTACTCTGCCATCTGTAAAAACATGGAAATATCTACACAGTCATATGAATAAACATGGAAATATCTACACCACCATCTGTATATACATGGAAATACCTACAATACCATCTGTATACACATGGAAATATCTACACAGACATCTGTATAAATATGGAAATATCTACATGGCCATCTGTATAAACATGGAAATATCTAAACTGCCATCTGTAGAAAGATGGAAATATGTACACCGCTATATCTATAAATATGGAAATGTCTACACCGCCATCTCTATAAACATGAAAATATGTACACTGCCATCTCCATAAAGATGGAAGTATCTACTCCGCAATGTGTATAAACACGGAAATATCTACACCACCATCTGTGTAAACATGGAAATATCTACAACGCTATCTGTATAAACATGGAACTATCTACACCGCCATCTGCATGTCCATGGAAATACCTATGCCGCCATCTGTATAAACATGGAAATATCTACACGGCCATCTGTGTATAGATGGAAATATCAACACCGCCATCTGTACAAACATGGAAATATCTACATCGCTATCTCTATAAACCTGGGAATAACTACACCGCTATTTGTATAAACAAGCAAATATCTACACCGTGATCTGTATAAACATGGTAATATCTACACCGCCATCTCTATAAACATGGAAATATCTACAGCCCTATCTGTATAAACATGGAAATATCTACACTGCTATCTCTATAAACATGGAAATATCTACACCGCCATCTCTATAAACATGAAAATATCTACACTGCCATCTCCATAAACATGAAACTAACTACTTCGCAATCTGTATAAACATGGAAATATCTACACCGCCATCTGTGTGAATAAGGAAATATCTACAATGCCATCTGTATAAAGATATAAATATCTGCACCGCGAGCTGTATAAATATGGAAATATCTACATCGCTATCTGTAAAACGTAGAAATACCAACACCGCTAACGGTATAAACATGGAAATATCTACACAGCCATCTGTATATACATGGAAATATCTACACCGCTATCTGTATAAACATGGAAATAACTACACCGCTATTTGTATAAACAAGGAAATATCTACACCGTGATCTGAATAAACATGGAAATATCTACACCGCCATCTCTATAAGCATGGAAATATCTACACCCCTATCTGTATAAACATCGAAATATCCACACCACTATCTCTATAAACATGGAAAAATCGTCACCGCTATCTCTATGAACATGGAATTATATACACCACCATCTCTATAAACATGGGAATATCTACACCGCGATCAGTATAAACATGGAAATATCTACACCGCTATCTAAACATGGAAATATCTCCACTGCTATCTCTATACACATCGAAATATCTACACCGCCATCTGTATAAACATGAAAATACTTACAAATTTATCTGAATAAACATGGAAATATCTACACCGGTATCTGTATAAACATGGAAATATCTACACCACGATCTGTATAAACATGGAAATATTTACACCGCTATCTGTATAAACCTGGAAATATCTACACTGCTGTCTCTATAAATATGGAAATATCTACACCGCCATCTTTATAAACATGGAAATAATTACACAGTCATGTGTAGGAACATGGAAATATCTACGCCACCGTTTGTATAAAGATGTAAATATCTACAACGTTATCTGTATAAACATGGAAATATCTACACAGTGATCTGTATAAACATGGAAATATGTACAGCACTCTCTGAATAAAGATGGAAATATCTACACCGCTATCTGTAAAAACATGGAAATTTCTAAACCACTATCTGTATAAATATGGAAATATTTAAACCGCTATCTCAATAAACATGGAAATATCTACACCGCTATCTCTATATACATGGAAATATCTACACCGCCATCTGTATTAACCTGGAAATATCTACACAGTCATCTGTATAAACCTGGAAATATCTACACTGTCATCTATGTAAACGTGGAAATATCTACAGAGAACTCTGTATAAACATGGAAATATCGGCACTGCCATCTGTATAAGCATGGAAATATCTACACCGCTCTCTGTATAAACATGGAAATATCGACACCACTATGTGTATTAACGTGGAAATATCTCCATTGCTATCTGTATAAACATGGACATATCTCCACCGCAATCTTTATAAACATGAAAATATCTACACCGCTATCTCTATAAACATGGAAATATCTGCACTGCCATCTGTAAAAACATGGAAGTACCTATACAGTGATCTGTATAAACATGAAAATATCTACAATGCCATCTGAATATACATGGAAATATCTACACAGCCATCTGTATAAACATGTAAATATCTACACTGCTATCTCTATAAACATGGAAATATCTACACCGCCATCTCTATAAACCTGAAAATATCTACACTGCCGTCTCCATAAACATGGAACTAACTACTCCGCCTTCTGTATAAACATGGAAACATCTACACCGCCATGTGTGTGAATAAGGAAACATCTACAATGCCATCTGTATAAAGATATAAATACCTGCACCGCAAGCTGTATAAACATGGAAATATCTAGATCGCTATGTCTATAAACATGGAAATATCTACACCGCTATCTGAATAAATATGAAATTTCAAAACCGCTATCTCTATAAAAATGGAAATATCTACACTGCTATCTGTATAAACATGGAAATATCCTCACTGCTATCTCTATGATCATGGAGATATCTACACCGCTATCTCTATGAACATGGAAATATCTACACCGCCATCTCTATAAACATGGAACTATCTACACCGCCATCTGTATAAACATGGAAATATCTACACCGCTATCTGTATAAACATGGAAATATCTACACCGCTATCTGTATAAACTTGGAAATATCTACACCACGATCTGTATAAACATGGAAATATCTACACCGCGATCTGTATAAACATGGAAATATCTACACGGTCATCTGTATAAACATGGAAATATCTACAAAGCTATCTCTATAAACATGGAAATATCTACACCGCTATCTGTATAAACATGGAAATATCTACACTGTCATCTGTATAAACATGGAAATATCTGAACTGCCATCTGTGGAAAGATGGAAATATCTACACCACGATCTGTATAAATATGAAAATATCTACACCGCTATCTGTGTAAAGATGGAAATATCTACACCGCAATCTGTGCAAAGATGGAAATATCTACACCGCTATCTCTGTAAACATGGAAATATCTACGCCACTATCTGTATAAACATGGAAATATCTACATCGCTATCTGTATAAACATGGATATATCTTCACCGTTACCTGTATAAACATGGAAATATCTACACCGCTATCTGTATAAATATGGAAATATCTACACCGCCATTTGTGTAAACATACAAATATCTACAGAGTCATCTGTATACACATGGAAATACCTACACAGCCATTTATATAAACTTGGATGTATCTACACAACTATCTGTATAAACAAGGAAATACCTACAGCGCTATCTGTATAAACTTGGAAATATCACCACCACAATCTCTACGAACATGGAAATATCAACACCGCCATCTATATAAACGTGAAAATATCTACACCGCCATCTCCATAAACATGGAACTATCTACACCGCCATCTGTATAAACATGCAAATATCTACAGCGCTATCTGTATAAACATGGAAATATCTCCACCGCTATCTGTATAACCATGGAAATATCTACACCGCTATCTTTATAAACATGAAAATATCTACACCGCAATCACTATAAACATGGAAATATCTTCAACAATATCTGTGTAAACATGGAAATATCTACACAGCTGTCTGTGTAAACATGGAAATATGTACAACGCAATCTGTGTGAGGATGGAAATATCTACACCGCAATCTGTGCAAATATGGAAATATCTACACCTCTATCTCTGTAAACATGGAAATATCTACACCACTATCTGTATAAACATGGAAATATCTACACCGCTATCTGAATAAACATGGAAATATCCACACCACAATCTGCATAAACATGGAAATACCTAAACTGCCATCTGTATAAACATGGAACTACCTACACCGCTGACTCTATAAACATGGAAATATGTACACCACCATCTCTTTAAACATGGAGATATCTACAATGCCATCTACATAAACAGGAAAATATCTACATTGCCATCTATATAAACATGGAAATATCTACAGCGCCATCTGTATAAACATGGAAATATCTACAATGCCATCTGTAGAAAGATGGAAATACCTACACCGCAATCTGTGTAAACATGGAAATATCTACAACAATATCTGTAAAAACATGGAAGTATCTATACCGCTATCTGTATAAACATGGAAATATCTACACCGCGATCTACATAAACATGGAAATATCTACACCACGATCTGTATAAACATGGAAATATCTACACCGCGATCTGTATAAACATGGAAATATCTACACAGCTATCTCTAAAAACATGGAAATACCTTCACCGCCATCTGTATAAACAGGGAAATACCTACAAGTCATCTGTATAAACATGGAAATATCTACACAGCCATCTGTATAAACATGGAAATATCTACGCAGCCATCTGTATATACATGGAAATATCTACACCGCTATCTGTATAAACATGGAAATAACTACACTGCTATTTGTATAAACATGGAAATATCTACAACGTGATCTGTATAAACATGGAAATATCTACACCGCCATCTCTATAAACATGGAAATATCTCCACGGTCATCTGTGTATAGATGGAAATATCAACACCGCCATCTGTACAAACATGGAAATATCTGCACCGCTATCTGTATAACCATGGAAATATCTACACCGTGGTCTGTATAAACATGGAAATAGCTAAACCGCTATCTGAATAAACATGGAAATATCTACACCGCTATCTGTATAAACATGGAAATATCTACAATGCCATCTGTAAAAACATGGAAATAACTATACAGTCATTTGTGTAAACATGGAAATATCTACACCACCATCTGCATAAACATGGAAATATTTACAATGCCATCTGTATACACATGGAAATAACTACACGGCAATCTGTGTATAGATGGAAACATCAACACCGCCATCTGTACAAACATGGAAATATCTAAACCGCTATCTGTATAAACATGGAAATATCTACACTGCGGTCTGTATAAACATGGAAATTTCTACACCGGTATCTGTATAAACATGGAAATATCTACACCACCATCTGTATAAACATGGAAATATTTACACCGCTATCTGTATAAACATGGAAATATCTAAAAAGCCATCTGTATAAACATGTAAATATTTACAAAGCCATCTGTATAAACATGGAAATGCCTACACAGTCATGTGTAGGAACATGGAAATATCTACACTGACATCTGTATAAACATAGAAATATCTACACAGCCCTCTGTATAAATATTTAAATATCTTCATAGGAATCTGTATAAACATGGAAATATCTGCACCGCTATCGGTATAAACATGGAAATACCTACACCGCTGTCTCTATAAACATGGAAATACGTACACCAGCATCTCTTTAAACATGGAGATTTCTACAACGCCATCTACATAAACAAGAAAATATCTACATTGCCATCTATATAAACATGGAAATATCTACACCGCCATCTCTATAAACATGGAAATATCTACACTGCCATTTGTAGAAAGATGGAAATATCTACACCGCCATCTGTAGAAATGAGGAAACGTCTACACCGCTAACTGTATAAACATGGAAATATCTACACCGCTATCTGTATAAACATGGAAATATCTACACCGCCATCTGTATAAACATGGAAATATCTACACCGCAATCTGTATAAACACGGAAATATCTACACCGCTATCTGTATAAACATGGTAATATCTACACCGCTATCTGTATAAACATGGTAATATCTACACCGCTATCTGTATAAACATGATAATATCTACACCGCGATCTGTATAAACATGGAAATATCTACACTGCGATCTGTATAAACATGGAAGTATCTTCACCACGATCTGTATAAACATGGAAATATCTACAAAGCTATCTGTATAAACATGATAATATCTATACCACCATCTATATAAACATGGAAATATCTACACCGCCATCTGTATAAACATGGAAATATCTACAATGCCATCTGTAGAAAGATGGAAATACCTACACCTCAATCTGTGTAAACATGGAAATATCAACAATATCTGTAAAAACATGGAAATATCTACACCGCTATCTGTATAAACATGGAAATATCTACACCGTGATCTGCATAAACATGGAAATATCTACACCGCGATCTGTATAAACATGGAAATATCTACACCGCTATCTGTATAAACATGGAAATATCTACACAGCTATCTCTGTAAACATGGAAATATCTACACCGCCATCTGTATTAACATGGAAATACCTACAAGTCATCTGTATAAACATGGAAATATCTACACAGCCATCTGTATAAACATGGAAATATCTACACAGCCATCTGTATATACATGGAAATATCTACTCCGCTATCTTTATAAACATGGAAATAACTACACTGCTATTTGTATAAACGAGGAAATATCTACACCGTGATCTGTATATACATGTAAATATCTACAGTGCTATTTGTATAAACAAGGAAATATCTTCACCGCTATCTGTATAAACATGGAAATAACTACACCGCTATTTGTATAAACAAGGAAATATCTACAAAGTGATCTGTATAAACATGGAAATATCTACACCGCCATCACTATAAACATGGAACTATCCACACCGCTATCTCTATAAACATGGAAAATTCTACATCGCGATCAGTATAAACGTGGAAATATCAACACCGCTATCTCTATAAACATGGAAATATCTCCACTACTATCTCTATTAACTTCGAAATATCTACACCACCATCTGTATAAACATGGAAATACTTACAAAGTTATCGGTATAAACATGGAAATATCTACACTGCCATCTGTATAAACATGGAAATATCTACACAGCCATGTGTATATACATGGAAATATCTACACCGCTATCTATATAAACATGGAAATAACTACACCGTTATCTGTATAAACATGGAAATATCTACACCGCCTTCTACATATCCATGGAAATATCTGCGCCACCATATGTATAAACATGGAAATATCTACACGGTCATCTGTGTATAGATGGAAATATCAACACCGCCATATCTAGAAACATGGAAATATCTGCACCGCTATCTGTATAAACATGGAAATATCTACACCGCGGTCTGTATAAACATGGAAATAGCTAAACCGCTATCTGTATAAACATGGAAATATCTACACCGCTATCTCTATAAACATGGAAATATCTACAAAGCCATCTGTATAAACATGGAAATACCAACACAGTCATGTGTAGGAACATGGAAATATCTACACCGCTATCTGTATAAACATGGAAATATCTACACCGCGATCTGTAAAACATGGAAATATCTACACCGCTATCTGTATAAACATGGAAATATCTACACCGCGATCTGTAAAACATGGAAATATCTACACCGCTATCTGTATAAACATGGAAATATTTACTCTGCTATCTGTATAAACATGGAAATATGTACACCGTTATCTGCATAAATATGGAAATACCTACACCGCTATCTCTATAAACATGGAAATAACTACACCGCCATCTGTATAAACATGGAAATATCTACACTGCGGTCTGTATAATCATGGAAATTTCTACACCACGATCTGTATAAACATGGAGATATTTTCACCGCTATCTGTATAAACATGGAAATATCTACACGGCTATCTCTATAAACATGGAAATATCTACAAAGCCATCTGTATAAACATGGAAATACCAACACAGTCATGTGTAGGAACATGGAAATATCTACACCGCAATCTGTATAAACATGGAAATATCTACACCGCGATCTGTATAACATGGAAATATCTACACCGCTTTCTGTATAAACATGGAAATACCTACACTCCTATCTCTATAAACATGGAAATATGTACACCACAATCTGTATAAACATGGAAATACCTACAAAGTCATCTGTTTAAACATGGAAATATCTACACAGCCATCTGTATAAATATGGAAATATCTACAGAGCCGTCTGTATATACATGGAAATATCTACACCGCTATCTGTATAAACATGGAAATAAATACACCACTATTTGTATAAACAAGGAAATATCTACATCACCATCTGTTTAAACATGGAAATATCTACAGAGACATCTGTTTATACATGGAAATATCTACACCGCTATCTGTATAAACATGCAAATATCTTCACTGCCATCTGTAAAAACATGGAAATACCTATACAGTCATCTGTATAAACATGGAAATATCTACAATGCCATCTGTATACACATGGAAATATCTACACAGCCATCTGTATAAACATGTAAATATCTACTCTGCTATCTCTATAAGCATGGAAATATCTACAACGCCATCTCTATAAACATGAAAATATCTACACTGCCATCTCCATAAACATGGAACTAACTACTCCGCCATCTGCATAAACATGGAAACATCTACATCGCCATCTGTGTGAATAAGGAAATATCTACAATGCCATCTGTATAAAAATATATATATCTGCACCGCGAGCTGTATAAACATGGAAATATCTACATCGCTATCTGCATAAACGTGGAAATACCAACACTGCTATCATTATAAACATGGAAATATCTACAACGCCATCTATATAAACATGGAAATATCTACACCGCTATGTCTATAAACATGGAAATACCTACACCGCTATCTCTATAAACGTGGAAATATCCACACCGCCATCTGCATATCTATGGAAATATCTACAACGCCATCTGTATAAAGATGGAAATATCTTCACGGCAATCTGTGTACAGATGGAAATATCAACACCGCCATCTGTACAAACATGGAAATATCTACACCGCTATCTGTATAAACATAGAAATACCGACACTGCAGTCTGTATAAACATGGAAATATCTACACCGCTATGTCTTTAAACATGGAAATATCTACACCGCTATCTCTATAAACATGGAAATATCTACACCGCCATCTGCATAAACATGGAAATATCTACACCGCGATCTGTATAAACATGGAAATATCTACACCGCTATCTGTATAAACATGGAAATATCTACACAGCTATCTCTGTAAACATGGAAATATCTTCACCGCCATCTGTATTAACATGGAAATACCTACAAGTCATCTGTATAAACATGGAAATATCTACACAGCCATCTGTATAAACATGGAAATATCTACACAGCCATCTGTATATACATGGAAATATCTACTCCGCTATCTTTATAAACATGGAAATAACTACACTGCTATTTGTATAAACGAGGAAATATCTACACCGTGATCTGTATATACATGGAAATATCTACAGTGCTATTTGTATAAACAAGGAAATATCTTCACCGCTATCTGTATAAACATGGAAATAACTACACCGCTATTTGTATAAACAAGGAAATATCTACAAAGTGATCTGTATAAACATGGAAATATCTACACCGCCATCACTATAAACATGGAACTATCCACACCGCTATCTCTATAAACATGGAAAATTCTACATCGCGATCAGTATAAACGTGGAAATATCAACACCGCTATCTCTATAAACATGGAAATATCTCCACTACTATCTCTATTAACTTCGAAATATCTACACCACCATCTGTATAAACATGGAAATACTTACAAAGTTATCGGTATAAACATGGAAATATCTACACTGCCATCTGTATAAACATGGAAATATCTACACAGCCATGTGTATATACATGGAAATATCTACACCGCTATCTATATAAACATGGAAATAACTACACCGTTATCTGTATAAACATGGAAATATCTACACCGCCTTCTACATATCCATGGAAATATCTGCGCCACCATCTGTATAAACATGGAAATATCTACACGGTCATCTGTGTATAGATGGAAATATCAACACCGCCATATCTAGAAACATGGAAATATCTGCACCGCTATCTGTATAAACATGGAAATATCTACACCGCGGTCTGTATAAACATGGAAATAGCTAAACCGCTATCTGTATAAACATGGAAATATCTACACCGCTATCTCTATACACATGGAAATATCTACAATGCCATCTGTAGAAACATGGAAATACCTATACAGTCATCTGTGTAAACATGGAAATATCTACACCACCATCTGCATAAACATGGAAATATCTACTATGCCATCTGTATACACATGGAAATACCTACACGGCAATCTGTGTATAGATGGAAACATCAACACCGCCATCTGTACAAACATGGAAATATCTAAACCGGTATCTTTATAAACATGGAAATATCTACACCACGATCTGTATAAACATGGAAATATCTACACCGCTATCTGTGTAAACATGGAAATATCTACACCGCTATCTCTATAAACATGGAAATATCTACAAAGCCATCTGTATAAACATGGAAATACCAACACAGTCATGTGTAGGAACATGGAAATATCTACACCGCGATTTGTATAAACATGGAAATATCTTCACCGGTATCTGTATAAACATGGAAATATCTACACTGCTATTTGTATAAACATGGAAATATCTACACAGCTATCTCTATAAACATGGAAATATCTACAACGCAATCTGTATAAACATGGAAATACCTACAAAGTCATCTGTATAAACATGGAAATATCTACAAAGCCATCTCTATAAACATGGAAATATCTACACAGCCGTCTGTATATACATGGAAAATCTACACCGCTATCTGTATAAACATGGAAATACCTACACCGCTATCTGTATAAACATGGAAATATCTACAACGCTATCTGTGTAAACATGGAAATATCTACAACGCCATCTGTGTAAACATGGAAATATCTACACAGCTATCTTTGTAAACTCCGTAATGTCTACACCACTATCTGTGTAAAGATGGAAATACCTACACCGCAATCTGTGCAAAGATGGAAATATCTCCACCGCTATCTCTGTAAATACGGAAATATCAACACCACCATCTGCATAAACATGGAAATATCTACACTGCCATCTGTATAAACATGGAAATATCTACACAGCCATCTGTATAAACATGGAAATATCTACACCGCTATCTGCATTAGCATGGAAATACCTACACCGCTATCTGTATAAACATGAAAATATCAACACCGCTATCCGTATAAACATGGAAATATCTACACCGCTATCCATATAAACATGGAAATATCTACACCGCTATCACTATAATCATGGAAATTCCTACACCGCTATCACTATAAACATGGAAATATCTACACCGCTATATGTATAAATATGGAAATATCTACACCGCTATCTCTATAAACATGGAATTATCTATACCACTATCTGTATAAACATGGAAATGTCTACACCGCTATCTCAATAAACATGGAAATATCTACACCGCCATCTGTGTAAACATGGAAATATCTACACCGCTACCTGTATAAAAATGGAAATATCTATACCGCTATCTTTAAAAACGTGGAAATATCTACACCGCTATCTGTATAAACATGGAAATATCTACACCGCCATCTCTATAAACATGGAAATATCTACACCGCCATCTTTAAAAACATGGAAATATCTACACACTCATTTGTGTAAACATGGAAATATCTACACCATCATCTGTATAAACATGGAAATATCTACACTGCCAGGAGCTCAAGAGCAGCCTGGGCAATACTGCAAGGCCTCATCTCTACAAAAAAAATTAGAAATATTAGCTGGCCATGGTCGTGTGCACCTGTAGTCCCAGCTTCTTGGGAGGCTGAGGTGGGAGGATCTACGGAGCGCAGGATTTTAAGGCTGCAGTGAGCTTGGATAACGACTGCACTCCAACCTGGATGACAGAACAAGAACCTGTTTCAAAAAAGAAAAAAAAACCTAAAAACTAAAAACTGGATGTAGTTTGCTAGTAACTAAACAGCAAATTAATTGTAACATGCTTACATATCAACGATGTCTTTCTTCTTTGATCATAAACCTGCTCACTAAGAAGCTGCTGAAGTCCATGGTAGTGACAGGTAGATGTCTGCATCCTTGTCCTGACCTGCATCTTCTTTGATTGTCCCCATCTGTGTCTCCGACTGGCACTGCCGAACCGTCTTGCTACCTGATCAATGTTGTACTGAACTGGACTGCTAACTGATCAATGTTGTCGAGCTCACTGCACAAAGCTGTTCTTACAAGGTAGATTTCTGCCTGGAATAGCCATACTTACACTGTTTATATTCCTTACTCCTGACCCATCCAACGCAGCACAAGTTCTATTTATTGCCATAGAAACATAGGTCATTTGGAAACACCTCCTTCATTTCTATGGAATTTTCAAACATTTCTGACATTTTGGACTCTGTTCTAGCCTCTTGTTAAATATATCCAGAAAAGAGACAAAGCTTTATGGTGGGGCTATATGCACACATATGCTATAGAATAAGCTATCTAAATGCTTAAAAATACTTTCCATCTGTCACCGCACCTTAATAGGTACACAGAAATTAAGTATGTGTATATCTGTCTGTATAGATACGTATAAATATATATCCCCAAAACAAAAACTCATTCTCTTACTTATACATAGGTAGAATATAGGTGAATATACATATACATTTATAGGTAGAACAAAAAAACCCTCAGCCTCTTTAGGGCCATGTGTTTTCTCTGAGTAATTGTCACAATTAATTAAAATACATGTGTATGCCTTTTTAGATAAATTTCATCAGACCAGTTTCTGTCTGGTTGGAAAATAATAACTGCCTATTTGCTAAGTGCCCCTGCCCCCATACTATGTTCCAGTGAACTAAAGACCTCTGGCAATCATAGATTTACAACTCAGCAAGATTAAACAATTTATTGTTATTTATGACATCCAAGCTGTATCTTCTGTATTATATTCCACATTAGCATCTATCACCTTACATTTGGGAGATCCTGTCCAAAAAATGATTATGCCTCCTAACCAAACATTCAGCAGGGCTGCAGGAACAGGCCCCCTGAACAAACATCCTGCCAAAGTACTTTAAAGCACCGTGAGCTGCCACAGCTGTGCATTTTCAGATGACTCAGCAGATTAGCGTGGAGTCTCTTAGCCTCTGCTTGGTCTGTTCCTTTCAGTGATCTCTCACATGGCCCAGTCCATTCGGTTTGAAAATCCTCATGAAATGAGCAGATTATGATCTGGCTTCAGTAGAGGGCCATGGGGTGGGCATGGAGGGGAGAGGGTTTGCTCTTAACACAGCCTGAGCCTCAGAAAGGTTTCAGATGGAAAAGCATGGCACTGACTCAGCTCATGCTTAACAGGAAATAATGCACAGACCACACCAAAAAAGCCCTTTATGTTGTGTGAAAGTCTATGCCGGAGCAGCTGCTGCCACCTCATGTACTGTGATAGAGTGTGCATGTGTGTGTTTGTGTGTGCATGAGTGTGAGTATGCACACAAATGTGTGCTGGGAGGTGTAGGAGATCACACCTTCCACAGTCGCCACCTCAGCCTTAGCTAGCAGCGTGGAGAATTGCCAAAAGTCAACAGGAAGCTGCACCAAAGCAACTGTGATCACCACATCAGCAGGCGCTTTCTGGTTAGTAAAGCTACTGGGACTGAAAAACACACACAATCTCGTCCTTCTTTTATGTTAATCAGAGCAAAATATTTTTATAATAATTGTGTTATATGAATAAATAATTCATAATGCTGTAACCCATTATCACATTCAATCCTCCCAACAACCCTAGAAGATATGTAGACAAGTATTATTACTTTCCCTATTTTTATAAATGAGGAAATAAACCCCAGGAGGCTAGGCGACTTCCCCACGGTCATAGAAGTTGCAAACAGTAGTATCATGATTCAAATCCAAAGCTTCTCCTTTTGTCTTTATCATTTTAATTTTGAAGGTAATGCATATGCATGTATGATCTTTTAAATCCAGAGATGGATATGGAATAGATAGGAAAAGGGACTCTCCTTCCCCATTATACACCCCCTCCATCCAAGCTATATACACTGTTGACTAGACTATGTCCTTTCAATCCTATTTTCTATGCCTACATTATATACAGAAAAGCAGGATTACGTTACACACAATATTCCAGTCATTGCTGTTTTTCACCAACAAGCTATCATTCACATCTTTTTCATACTACATATAAATTTATATCCTTTATTTTAGTGGTGTATATTGTGCAGTTGTGTCATAAATTATGTACCTGTTCTCTGTTGAACATATAGATTTTTTCTGAGTTTTTCCTTAGCAAAATGCTGCAGTGAGTACCCTTGTACACAGATGTTTGTACATTTGTTCTAGAAAAATCTACAGTAAAGATTCTTAGATTAAGAGATTCCCAGGTTATTAGAAAACTACTCTATTAATTTAGATATATACTTCCAAATTGCCTGACCAAAAAGTTATGTCAATTTAACTTCTATGAACAGTATACAAACATGACAATTTTCCATCACCTACACCAACTCTGGGTAATTTCATCTTTTTTACAAGTTGATGGATTGTTTTAATTTATATTTCTCTGGTTATTAATAAGGTTGGCCACCTGTTCATGTGTTATTATTGATGATATTTGTATTGAATTGTTTGAATTTTCTTGATTTCAAAAAACGTTTTACATGTCATAGATATTAAATATTTGTTGTAAAACTCTCCTTCCAGTATTGTGTATGTGTTTGGTCAAGTAGAATAAACTCTCGTCCTCTGATTTCAGATTCCTTTCTCTTTCCATTAGAAATCCCTAAATGTAAAACTACATATTGATAGCTAAAAACCAGGATGTTTACTAGAGAAAAAGAATACAAAGGCAATAATTAAATATTATATTTATACAAAATACCTACTAGTACCAACTTAAAAAGAGAAAGTAAAAGTCAAATGCTTCTACGACTTCAGACTAAGAAAAAGAACTTTTGAGGTTGAATGTTCCTGAAATTTTTCTTTTCATACAACTACGGACATGACTTCAAAAGTTGATGTGACTAAAAAATGTAAGATATGAAAGATATTTGAAGACTCAGAGAAGGTGGATTTTCATTTTAACAAGTCACATATATATTCTAGATATACTCTTATTCGTAACTAAGTGAGTCAAATCAGATGAAAGAATCTAAAAATTTCCCTTTGACTGTGTTAAGTAGAAGTAGTAGAGGCATATTGGCCAAATCTTGAGTGTTTGCAAATTGACTCTTAAGGCTATAGGCTGGCACAGGTCATTGAAGCCCTAACTTTTTATCTTTAATTTTAAAATCCCCAAACAATTTATACTAATTTTTCTTGTCCATTATTTCCAAATAATCTTGTTTAAAGCTTATTACAGTGCTTGCTCATGTTACTGTTGGCTAACAGAAGGGTATCCGGGGCCTTAAAACTGAGAGGGTTAGGATTAATGATTCCAATACCTATGCTTGGACATCTCCAAAAGGGGGTTCCAACTTCTTGTCCTCAAGTCTGTATAGAAACTAGCAAACTTCCAGAGTTCACAAAAGGCTCAAAGACAACAGATGTTTTATAGAAAATTCTTAGAGCAAGTTTCCCGCATAATGTTGCTGATGCGTGTCTGCCTTTTCAATAAACATCACTATGCTTTATCACAAGATTTAATAAAGCAGCTTAGTTAAAAATGCCATCTGGGTCTCTGGACACATTAAACAAAGCTTAAAATAACCACCCCAGCAACTGGGAGGACCCAGCTGTTCTCATAATCTGTCCCACTCCTTTTACTTCCCCAGAAAAAGAGTGAATGAAGACCACAGACTAAAAGCATCCAGAAGGAACTGACACAAACAGGGAGATAGATGGAGCCAAGGGCTCCTGTAAGTTTGCTATTGCTCACATAATAGATTTGCTAATTCCACAACCTGCGGATGGTGATTAAGAATGGGAAGCAGAAAGAGGGAAGAGAGAATCATAGAAGGGCTCATTCAAGTTTTCTAATGTATCACAAACCTGTCCTCCCTAATGTCTGGATCATAGCAGCCCATTCCATTCACCTATTCTCTAGTGAACTCCAATAGAAAATACAAAGCCATCACCACCCAGTTCTTTCTCCCTTCTAGAGATGAGATATTAGCCACCCAATCCCAGATTCTCAGATCCATTCCAGGAAAGAAGCCCTAGGTATTGAAGCACAGCTTTCCCTCCCTCCCTTCTTTCTTCCACCCCAAGATTTGTTCCCCAGATAGTTCTAGTAAATGCAAAACCAAGTATATTCTCATTCTTTAGAGCAACCAGCTTTTCATGGCCAACTGGAATCAAACACAACCTGCACAAACATCTATCTGGAGGACACTCCCAAGGCTCCTACTGAGCCAGCCTTCTGCATACCACTGCATTTCAGCTTCCTAGTTCACAAGACACTGAGACATTCTTGAATTCTGCAAGGTGCACTGTGTGTTAATATCTTGGCTGCTCATCATGTGGCCAATAAAGGGCATGACTAGTCAACAAATAAATTTTCTCTTGGCTAAAACTTGCAACAAAACTGTAAGCTGTTTACCAAGGGGCCCACTGCAGGTTATATTCAATATATACAGTCAAATCCTAACTATCTGAGATATATTCAGTTGACCATACACCTTTATATTTCAGTAAAAGGTCTTTACATTTCCCAGTGCTATCGATGTTACAAAGTGCTTTCATATGCAGTGCTTCATCTGATTTCCAGGATAATTAAATGATCCTGTCATACCTGATTTTTAGATGAGGAAACAAGTGGTTTCTGGGTATTTCAAGAGGCTAACGCATCTGCCCTCCAACTTGTATGTGAAAACCAAAAACAAAATTCCAAGGCCCTTCAACCATCTGAATGGACTTTGACTCTTTTGGTCAATATATGGCAGAGGTAGGAAAAGCAGGTGAGTCTTCCAGCTGCTGATACAGGGTTTTTTCTGCCATACTCCATTACCTCCAAGGCTAAAGTCAAAAGAGGGTGTGGTTATCACATGAAAAAATCTGGTTTGGATTTCCCAAATGTGTATGTAGTATTTGGGGATTTACCTTAATTTAACCTACAGTTCTTTTGGGTTGTAACAGTCTGACTCCATTTTTGAAAACAAAACAAAATCGATTTTAAATGCTGAATTATAGATCTTTGCTGTCCAGTATGGTAGCTACTAACCACTTATGGTTATTTGCATTTCTATTTTAATTAATTAAAATTCAGTAAAATGCAAAATTCAGTTCTTCAGTTGCTCTAGCCACATTTCAAGTGTTACAGTAGTCACATATGGCTAGTGGCTGGGACAATGCAGATTATAGAACAGTTCCATCATCAAAGAAACTTCTATTGAACAGTGCTATTATATAATGTCATCTCCAGAGAAAGAAGACTTTAGAAAAAGTCAGAAACGGCCGGGTGCAGTGGCTCACACGTGTAATCCCAGCACTTTGGGAGGCCAAGGCAGGCAGATCCCTTGAGGTCAGGAATTCAAGACCAGCCTGGCCAACATGGTGAAACCCCGTCTCTAGTAAAAATACAAAAAATTAGCTAGGCGTGGTGGTGCATGCCTGTAACCCCAGCTACTCAGGAGGCTGAGTTGGGAGAATCACTGGAACCCAGGAGACAGAAGTTGTAGTGACCCAAGATTGTGCCACTGCACTCTAGCCTGGGTGACAGAGCAAGACTCCATCTCAAAAAAAAAAAAAAGAAAAAGAAAAAGTCAGAAACATCTTGAGGCAGGCATAGTGCTGTCATCTGTCCAATATTGAAGATGATTTAAGAATAAGAAAGAAGAAGAGAACAAAGAAGAGAAAAAGAAGTTGCCTTAGGTGTACCTACCCAGAAAAGGACAAGGGCATTCCTGTAGTCATTGTGTTGAATTTAGCTCTTAAACTTTTTAAGAGATTAGAATAATTTGACACATAGAAGATCTAAACCACTGAAGAGGCTCTGAAGCAGATAAAAGTAGAAAGAAAATAAAAAACTAATTAGTTACAAACTAAGCTTAACCACAATTCGTTTAAACGATACTATTTACTCTTCACATGATTGGTTTTTCTTTTGCTTTATAGTATGACATAGTTTATATCTTTAAAGGGGAATTAAAATATTTCTGGGAATTTTTAAAAGTAAGTTCACACAGCCACATAAAAACTACAGAAACAGATAAAACCTATCTTCTCATTTATTCCCTAATCCATTCAAATTAAATATAAAAATCCAAGCAGCCACAGTGATATTCAAAAAAGCAAAAGTGAGACAAAACAAAATTCATTTGTCACCTGTGGAGGTAGTTAGCTCACCTAATCTTCACTCCAAACACCAGTAATTTTTAAAAGACAGAAATAAACATATGTTCTGCCTTCCCGGAAGGAACTATGTTTCAGGGTAGCCAAATAACCCAGTTGTGAAGAAAATGGTCTGCTTATAGAAAAATGCCAGCTAAAGCATGTAGATAGAATTAGAGAATTAGAAATTCACCATTTTGAAACCCCTAATGAAATAATCAACTCAAGCAAGGATCATTAATAAATGCTAAAACAATCAAGTAACTATTGATACAGAATATAACTGAATATACACATGGTACAAAGTTCACGTCACAGACTACTGGCTTGACCCAAGGGGGAATATAGCAGAGGAGATAGGCAGTGATCACCCTAACCTTGCGATCATCTCACCATCACTAATGATGGGATGTGAATACACATTATTGCCTATGAAATAGTCTTTAAAAAAAGAAGTTGAACCTGAATCTAACTAAACCTTGCAATGGGCTGAACGTGTATGTCTTCCCCAAATTAATATGTTGACATCCTAACCCCAAAGGTGCTGGTATTAAAAGGTGGGGCCTTTAGGGGGTCATTAGATCATAAGGACAGAGGCTTCATGATTGGAATTAGTGCCCTTATAAAAGAGGCCCCAGAGAGCTAGCTAGTCTCTCCCACTATGTGAGGGCCCAGCAAGAAGGCCAATCTATGAACCAGAAAGTTGGTCCTAACCAGATATCAAAACCACATGCTCCTTGATTTTAAACTTGCTAGCCTCTAGGACAGTGAGAAATAAATTTCTGTTCTTTATAAGTCATCCAGTTTTTGGTATTTTGTTATAGCAGGCCTAAAAGCCTTTAGAACTAACTTCCAGTTAACCAGGAAAAAACAGAGTGAAAAGTTAAATGACACCATAAAAAGCAACCAGAAAATTCCAGAAGGGGAAATATTCTACAGGACAACTGACTAGTTTTTCAACAAGTCAATTTCTCTAAATAAATACATAAACAAAGAGTATGGGTATTTTCCAGGTTAAAAAAGTCTTGAGCTAAATAAGCAAATGCAATGTGTATCCCTTGATTAGAAGAAACTAATTTGAACAAACCAGCCACAAAAGATATTTCAGGGAGACCAAGCTGGAAGGATCACTTGAGGCCAGGAGTTTGAGACCAGCCTGGGCAACGTAGTAAGACCTCCATCTCTACAAAAACAATAAATTAGCTGGGCATGGTGGTGTGCACCTATAGTCCTAGCTACTCAGGAAGCTGAGGCAGGAAGATCACTTGAGCCCAGGAGTGTGAGGCTGCAATGAGCTATGATTGTTTCACTGCACTTCAGGCTGTGTGAAAGAGCAAGACTTTGTCTCAAAAAATAAAAGGACATTTCATAATAATTGAGGAAATCTGAATGTGGACTGGGTAATAAATGATATAAAAAAGCCATTTTTTATTTTGTTTGAAAAGATGATTTTGTAACTATACAGGAAAATGTTCTTATTTTTTTAGAAATCTGTACTAAAGAATTTAGGGGTAAAATATCATTTTCTTTAATATACTTTCAAACACAAGCAAAAAATAGTCATGACACAAATATAGCAAAATGTTTACAATCTATGTTCTATGCTTGCCTGTGAGTGCCATTAATCTCATCTCTCTGCTTTTCTGAAAGTTTGAAAATTTCAAAGTTTTATAATAAATTTTTTTACATCCCATAATTTTATAATATTTTTTTTTAAAGTTTGAAGCAAATCAACAACTATAGCTTCAAAAATATCCTGACCCACAATAAACATTGAACAGGGTATATTTCTCCCATTTCCTAAAAAAGTTGGCCCAGGAAGGAGTATGAGAGCTGCCATAGCTCTCACAAGGCTCATTATTCTCCATCACTCCATGGGAAATCCCAAAATAAATTTTTTAAAAAGTTGTTTAAATTTATAATGTTTTTGATTCTATAATAATTTTATAATAAAATAATTGTAAAATGTTTTTGATTTTATAATTTATAAAAATTTTTATACATGTTTATGTTTGAAATGTCTATTTCAAACTTTATGAGATATTAAAATATAAGTAATATAGTTCATCATTTTAGAAATGCCATGCTTTTCTTCTCCAGCAATTACATAATCAAAGAGTAACTGTAGTTTTTCCTAGAACATTGCTTTGTAGGCTGGGCATGGTGGTTCATGACACTTTAGGAGGCCAAGGCAGGCAGATCTCTTGAGATCAGGAGTTTGAGACTAGACTGGGCAACAGAGAAACCCTATGAGTAGTAAAAACACAAAAATCAGCTGTGCATAGTGGCGTGCACCTATAGCCCCAGCTACTCAGGAGGCTGACGTGGGAAGATCACCTGAATCTGGGGAGGTCAAGGCTACAGTGAGCCAAGACTGTACCATTGCACTCCAGCCTGGGCAACAAAGTGAGACCCTGTGTCAAAAAAAAATGAAATTTAATTGAAAAAAAGAAAATTGCTTTGTAAAATTAATTTTTCAATCAAAACCAAGATTTTTCAGATATAGAGAATGCATCCCACTGGTCAGATTTGTCAGTTCAAAGAGAATAAATTCTAGTTTCCTATTTTTCTAGCCTGCTTATGATTATCCAATAGGATATCAAAAAAGACCAAAGCCTTTGGGATCCATGTTCAGTATTCCTGAGTCTAACTCAGGATGCCAAATCAGGAGACAAGCACATTCTCATCAATTTTCAATCATTCGAGACCAATTTTGCTTATAATTATCCAGTTCTTTTAGACCACCTTTCTCCTGAAGCCAGCCTTATGGCTATTCCCTTCACTTTAGCATAAGCCCCCAAGAAGGTGAACAAAATGAGGAAACGATTGGTTAAAGTTGGCATTTGAAATTCTGAAACATGTCCACCATTCCCTTCACCCATGCCCGCCCCTCTTAGAAGTAGTACTTTCAGATTATTTAAGAGTCGATGCTTCTATGTGGATTGTGTCATCTGTCCTTTATAACAGCTAGTAGGTTTAATTTGACTCTATTTTCAGCATATATTGACCTATGCTAATTATCTGTTAAAATAAATTCCACTCTTAGAGTTAATAAAGTGTGTGTGTCATGGAAGACCCATTGAAGTAAGAAGCTGAGGAGCCCTTATGGTAAAGTGGAACAAGAAATAATAAGACATAATAATTTTCCCATGCAAATCAACAACCGTAGGTTCAAAAGTATCCTGACCCACAACAAGTATTGGACAGGCCATGTTTCTCTCACTCCCTAAAAAATTGGCACAATACCTAGAAACATCAGTGGAATCGAGTATTAAACACTTTAGAACTATTCTCATCAAAGTTCTTTAATATATAATACAGCAAAAGAAAAGTTTCTTTTCTAAAGGCTTCTCTATACTTTTTTTAATAGTTGAATTTCATTTCTGAAGGCTCCTAAAAAGAATAGAATTTAGATCTTTATTAAAGAGGAAATATATTTTCCATGTTTAATTTAAATTACATTCCATCAGTCATTTGCAATCTTAGCCTACACGGAATTTTTTTTTTGGTAGTTTTTATGTTTGGGCTTTAGGAGGGGATTCCCAATAATCTCTATATAAATATTATTAATCTCTATATAAATATTTTAACATTTCAATGTAAATTAGTTTTTTAAAGCTATTTTATCCATAAAAATAATAAATTTGCATGGCTGAGGGTGAAATAATGTGTTACCAGGACCCCTCAGTTTTGGGGGTTGTGAGTAGATCCCATCTTCATGTTCCTCCAGCCCAGCCCAAGCCTGGCTCAGGGCCTCCTCCCCCATTTGCCAGGAACCACCATCCCCAGGGATTCTATGTGCCCTGCCTGACCAGTGTTCTCCATCAGAGTTTACCAATCTTTTGTTCATTCCCTCAGAGCACAGCTAAGCAAGAGTACACTAATTTGAAAATTAACTCAAGCAAATAGAGGAACAATATCCCCAACACATTGCATTTTAACATAGGGTTTCCTGGACACACTGTTTCAACCCAAGAGTTGGGCTAATAGTAGGAGTTCCATCTGCTAAAATACGGCTGTCAGCTTCAGAGGGAAATTCATGAACGTCTTCGTAGTTTGTTTTTACGTTTCACTTGGCACTGTTTCTAAAATTTCCTCTGAAGCCAAAAAATAAGTTATTTCCCAGCACACTGGGCACTTTTCATTTATCATTGGATTGACTTTTGTAACTTGCAGTAGGAGCTGAAATCGACCAGGGGGTTCTTATCCAACAGACAGCAGCAAAACTCTTTGTGTATCTGCGTTCCTTTCAACAAGCGTGACTTCCTCAATGGCATCATTCGTGAGCGTAACACAGAGCTCAGCAATAACGTTTCTTCACTAACCCTACCAGGTATCCAACATAGGATGTTACTTCCTTTCACTGTTTTCCGACTCCTGGCAGATATTAATCATTGGGATTTGGGAACAAGGAAATAGAATTTCTGAGAATGCTTGGGAATTCCCAAATTCATATGATTTTCATAACACTTCACTTACAAGTTTTTGAAAAATAATAAGTGACTATAATAACAAGCAAATAGTCGTTTTTTTCTGTAACAGGATTATATGAAAAGTTTTAGTAGTCTTCTGTTTTTAAAAGATATGATAACAAATGATGATTTCTTATTATTAGGAGCCAACATATTGTAACAAGATTATAAAATCCAATAGCATTAATAGAGAAAACATTAAAAAGAAATGAATATTATCACAAAATAAATGCTAAAGAAAAGTCCTTTAAAGATTGAAAGGTAACACCACAAATACTTAATGCTTTAATCGTTGTTTACATGACATTGTTAAACAAGGCATCAATCATCCCCTCCAATACCATTTAAATAACATAACATTCTGATCTCCTGGCAAGATGAATAGCACTAGAAAGAAGCAACTGTCAAAATGGCCGATTTAAGGGCATATTTTGTTTCTAAAACTTGGCATTTCTTCGAAAACCTCTCATAGGATTTGTAAAACATATACTATGCCTATGAACACATTAATATTTATTTGCAGAAATGGTTCACTGTTAGCAGTGGACAAGGCCATGAACACACACTTGTAACACAGCAACAGATACAAGAAAGTCTGACTGAGGCTCCTTTACTGCTCCTGTCCTGTTCACCTTAACTTTCATCTCCACATGTCAGTGCTTCCTCATCTTGCTTGACTTGAAGTCAGTGCATTTCTTCAAGCCAGTAAGTTCTCTATACTGACTATTAAGCTGTAATTTTCACAGGAAAATTAGAATGTTCCTTCCCATTTTCCTAATTTCTCAACTGATTTTTCTCAGAATTCAGAATCCATAAATATTGAAATGCCAGGAGAGAATTTCCAAATGGAAATGCTGTTCCCTTCGTCCATTTTCAGAAGAAACCGTAGGATAGTGTTATCCTTCTCTTCTCCAATTTTTTTTTTCCTGCAAACTTATGGTTATCACCTCTTTAAGTGAGTAGCTCATAATTTTGCCTCCCCTGCAAATGGTCCCAAAACAGTGAAGTGGGTCCTCTTTAGCTGTGTCTTTAGTACATAATCCTGCATTTCTGACCATATGCAGGGAGTGTGACCCAGGGAAGGATCCCTGACTCAATGGGATTTCTCTTGCTGTCTCTAGAATTTGAACACTGGAACCCAGACGTACAGAGGCTGGGAGCCATCGTGGTGTGCTATATTGATGACGGCAGCAGTGGGTGGTGTGGGGGCAGTTAATTGACAGCTACCTGTTGCTGACATCCCAGGAACTGCCTGAACCTCCTCTTTCCCAGTCATAAGATATCTAAGATTCTGCAGTATTCTTCATTAAATCCTAGCATGGTTTAAGCTAGCCAGAATTAGGTTCTGTTGCTTTCAATCAACAGAACCTTAGCTAATACGTTGTTATTTCCTGGTCTTTGTTCCTTTAATTTTCCAGGAAAAGAAGGGAAAATGGCTTATTGGTTTTAAAAAGAGACAAGGGACAACATACCATTTATGCAAAATTTAGAAGCACTCAAAGGAAACTCTGGAAAGTTCCTGAGACATACCTAGGTAGGATCAGCATAAAACTTGAACAGTGTATCTAGATCATGGTTGCCATGGTTGCCTTGACACAGTGAACATCTGTATCAAGATCATATTTTCTTGGTGGGACAGAGAGAAGCACAAGGCGGGACTCACATTTACAGTAATCCTTGTTTTCCAGGGACCATACAACCCAGTTTGTCCAGAGCTGTTCATCTTAAGTTTGTTATCCCACCATAATTATAAATAGAACCTCCTTTTTCTCTCAAGAATATCCCACTTTGGATGATAATTTCTGTGACTACCCATTAACAATATTTAATGACTATAGAAAACTGCTTCTCTATATTTTTTGTATGTTTGAAACATTTTATAACAAAAATATCTTTAAAGTTATCACCTACACAGAATATAGCTGCCAAATGCTCCTACTCTGCTATTCTAACCATGAATCCCTCTGGGGCCCCTTCCTCCTACGGCGCTTGTGAGGATGAAATGAAATAAGCTCTATGAAGTGCCCAACAGTGACCAACACTGAATAAAATACAGCCACCATAGGTGGCCTTCCCTTATGTTCACCAAACTCCTGATAAGTTATTCGGTGATGTTTTAATCTTAATATTTTATGTAGATTATACATTCATCTGATTCAAAATGCAAAAGGTACAAAAGCGTATACAGTTAAAAGTTTCCCAACCCACTACCATTTATCTCCCTGGAGGCAACTGTTTCCAGATTTTTGAATATCCTTAAAGAATATCATATGTATGGAAAAGAAAGATTATATATTTATATGCATCTGTGTATGCATTTTCCTATGAGAGGCTCACAAAGTCTCCTTGAAGAGATATCATTATTACAAATACCCCTCGATTTACAATAGGGTTATATTCCAATAAACTTATGAAAATATTGTAAGCTGAAAATGCATTTAATACACTTAACCTACTAAACATCATAGCTTAGCTCGGCCTACCTTAAACACTCACATTAACCTACAGTTAGGCAAAATCATCTAACAGAAAGCCCATTTTATAATAAAGTGGGCTTTGAATATCTCATGTAATATAATGAATACTGTACTGAAAGTGGAAAACAGAATGGTTGTATGAGTACTCAAAATACAGCTTCTGCTGAATGTGTATTGCTTTCAAACTATCTTAAAGTTGAAAAATCGTAAGTCAAAATATTCTAAGTCAGGGATTGTTTGTACTTCTACTTTACATGATGAAATTGAGCCTTGAAAAGATTAAGTGACTCGCCCAAGGTCACACTGGCAGTTAAATAGTGAAACTTGGATCCAAATTGTTCAGTCACTACATGTATTGTCTTGAAATTTGAAAAAGTGGAAGAGGAATTAAACTACTACATTGAAGGACTATTTTAGGCATAGAAGAAGCAGATGCCTTCATGTCCAAGTGATTGTGAAAAGCCCACTTGCCCCAAAATATGTCTCCTGGTCATATGAAATTCCACCATTTCAGATTTTTACCTGGGGATTTAGAGTAATCTGCTGTTTTCCTAGAGCTCCCCTAAAATAGAAATAGAAAATTTTGGAAGGCTAAATATATGCTAACATTGGAAAACTCATTTTCTCCCCTTCGTAAGGCAAGGTACTGAAGGAGGGGGCCCTACGGGCTGTGCAGGGACATCCTGGAGGCATGGGGAGAAGAAACTGAAAGGCAAGTTTGTATGGAACAAAGAATACCGATCTCAGGATTCTCCCTTGAACCTGCCCTAACTTTGTTCAAATAGACTTAGCCACTGACCTGCTGTCAAAAGACCACAGCCAATCTGACTTGTTTTCAATATAATGATGAATATTGATTTGGTCCCTTCATCCAACATTCTCAGCTGGATCTTTTTTGACCAAGGATATACATTACTAGGTGAGTACAGGCAGTTAATTCTTCCACACGGGACTTCGGAGTTTCTGAGTTAACCAGAATCACCCACCTTAACATCTGCCAGTTTATACCCCAAGTCCTGACCAGTGCCCCCTACCTGCTATGCCTCATGTTTTCAATAGAGCATAAAATCAGAAATGAAAGATGAAACATCATAGCCAATATCACAGAAATACAAAGGATCCTAAGAAACTGCTAGGTATAATTATACACTAACTAATTGGATCATCTAGAAGAAATGGATAAATTCCCAGACACATAAAACCTACCAAGATTGACTCATGAAGAAATTTAAAAATCTGAACAGACTAATAGCAAGCAAGGAGGTTGAATCCGTGAGAAAATGTCTCCTATCAATGAAAAACCCAAAACCAGATGGCTTCCCAGATTAATTCTACCAAATATTTTAAGAAGAACTAATACCAGTCCTTCTCAAACTCTTCCAAAAAGCTGAAGTGGAGGGAATACTTCCAAACTCATCTTACAGGGCCAGCATTACCCTGATTCCAAAGCCAGACAAGAACACTACAAGAAAGGAAAATGACAGGCCAATAGCCTTGATCTACATAGATGCAAAAATCCTCAACAAAATCCTAGCAAACCAAATTCAATAGCACATTGAAAGAATCATTCACCATGATCATGTCATGGTTCAACATAAGCAAATCAATACATATAATATACCATATTAGAAAAATAAAGGATAGAAACTATATGGCCATCACAATAGATATAGAAAAAGCTTTTGACAAAATTCGAAACCCTTTCATGGTGAAAAAAAAAAACACCCAACAGATCACGTATTGAGGGACTGTATCCCAACAAAATAAAGGCCATATATGACAAACCCATAGCTAACACCATGATCAATGGTGAAAAGTTGAAACTTTTCCTCTACCATCAGGAACAAGACAAGGATGCCCACAGACACCACTTCTCAGGGTAATTAGGCAAAAGAAAGAAATAAAAGGCATCTTAATAGGAAAGGAAGAAGTGAAACTGTCTCTACTGTCGGCATGATCTTGTTATATATAGAAAACCCTACAAACTTCACTAAAAAAAGGTTAGAACTCAACACAAAGAAGGGAACAATAGACACTGGGGGACTCCAAAGGTGGGAGGGAAGGATGGTGGGAGCAAGGGTTGAAAAACTACCTATCGATTACTATGCTCACTGCTTGGGTGGTGGGATCATTAGAAGCCCAAACCTCAGCACCATGCAATATACCTGTTTAAGAAACCTGTAAATCTACGCTCCTGACTCTAAAATGAAACATGCAATATTTAAAAAACAAAAACAAATAAATAAAATTTGAAAACTGTTAGAACTGAACTGATAGGTGATATCAGTAAAGTTGTAGGATACAAAATCAACATATAGAGCCTTGAACACAGCAACATCCAGCTGTCTGACACGAAAGTCTCAGGGGCAAGAAAACCTCTATATGAACTCAGAAACAATGAGCTAAGTTGTGTTTATGTCTGAAAGGATGTTAAGAACTTCATTCATGTTACATCAGAGCCAACAGAAAGAACCAACAGGAAACCTGTACCCAACAAACAGAAATGACAAGATGAAGGGAAAGCAGAGGTAAGGGCTTACCTTAGAAAGGGCAAGTGATTAGCTCAATATACAATACAATGTTTGCTCCTGAGCCAAAAATTTGTACAATAATTTGGATATTACTTGCACAACCAGAAAAATCAGCCACTCATTAGGAAAATGTGTTTCTGTAGAAGTCTTAGGACTCAGCTATCTATAATAACATGAAAAGACAATATTTTCATCCAAAATGAGTATTTTTGTTTGTCTTGGCTTGTTATTCTAACGTCAACAGCCTCTAAATAAACTGTTGAAGTACATGATATAACCACCTCTTTCTCCATCTTTCCCATTGCTCCCATAGGGTTTCAGTTGTGCAATTTCACCATTAGCAAAGCTTTTTGCTGAAATCTGGCTTTTCAAAGGGAGAGTATCCAGAAACAGAAGATGCTGATCTGGGAGGCTCTTCCTAATAGAACTGCTGCTTCAGTTTAACTTGAAAAAGCCCACACCCAGTTCCTAATGACAAACATCTGAACACCGGGTCTTCCCCTGAGCAAGACCATGCTATGCCTCCTGCTCGCTCTGTTCTATAAGCAACCCACAGATTGCTCCCTGTGAAGAGGAGCCTGCCAGGGGAGCAGCATTCCACCAGACCCTGATTTAGCAAGATATTTCCGTATCATTCCCCCAACCAGCTGGAAGTCCTCCACTGCTCTTGTGTAAAAATCTAACTCATCTCGCTGAATTTCCTGATTTAAAAGTCTAATTCATTTCACCAAAAGTGTGACAGAAGGAAACCAAGTACACCATCTCTCTCTTACCAAACCAAAGCTATTGCATGTGCATTCTGGGGGGAAAACATGGTCCAAATATGTTATGGAGGTGGTGCCAGCCCAGTGTCATCCTCTTACTATTGCCATAGGATCTTGGCTGATGGCATCAGAGGAAAAACAAGTTTATCGATTACTTTCAACCATTAAGCTCACTCCTCCATGAAAAATAAGTCACAAGTCCAATGTCTCTTATTAAAAGAAGCACTGCAAAATATAAAGGAGTCACAGTTTTAAAATGGGACACACGTTCTGTAAGCAGTGAACCATGTTAGAGGTGCACTGTTTACATTGTATAAAGTCCCCTGGAGCCAGGGTTAGGAAGCGCATCTGTTCTTTGGTGTTCTGGGATGAAGGAGAAAGGAAAATGTGCTGCCAGAAGTGAGTGGGAAGGAGCCCATGAGATAAAGGAAGTAAATCCATTTGCTGATTGCAATACTAATGGTAATACACGAAGCTATACATACATACATACATACATACATGCAAATTTTCACATTTTTTTAAAAAAAGAACTTCAGGCTTCCACTCATGTAATCAGCCCTTATGAACTCTCCTGATTAGCTGCAAGGAAAATCTTCCTTTCTCCTCTTTCTTGCACCATCCTGGGCTCCCTTTTGACTTGTTTTTTTTTTTTTTTTTTTTTTTTAACTTATAAACGATCAGCTCATATTCTGAAGTTTGTAGTCCCCTCCCGCCCCCTCTCTCTCTATACGGCTCATTTACATTGGCAGCTGTCGTGCTGCTGGGCATCCTCAAACCCACAAGTTTCCCTTTAATGTTTGAGCAGACAAACATGATCATGCACTAGGCATCACTGTGCCACTCAAAATGCTTTTTTGTTTTTTTTATTGCATCTGAGAGAAATCTCAAGGTTGCAAACCTGGAGTCAGAATTGTCTCCATGTGTCTCAGTGGGAAGAGTATCGTGTGAAGAAACAAGTTGATTCTACTAATCAAAAGGAATTTTTTTTGATATCAGGTCATCCTCCAAATGAATTTATATTACCGAGTGGAGGGTCACATGAAGAAAATGGTCAAACAGCACCACCTAGAGCAAGAGCTGAGAAGTGCAGTGGAGCCGGGCTGTGTCAGGAAAGAAAAGCAAGCTGGGGCCTGGCTCAGCGCTCTCCCCTCTGCTCC